>NW_026590365.1:124088-223536 GCF_907164565.1 Psammomys obesus
TTTCTTTCTTTCTTTCTTTCTTTCTTTCTTTCTTTCTTTCTTTCTTTCTTTCTTTCTTTCTTTCTTTCTTTCTTTTTTTCAAGACAGACTTTCTCTGTGTAACCCTAGTTGTCCTGAACTTACTTTATAGATCAGGCTGGCCTTGAACTCACAGAGATCCACCAGCCTCTGTCTCCCACAGTGCTGAGATTACAGGCATGTGCCACTATGCCCGGCTCAGTATTCTCCTTCTTATGCCTCTGGCTGACAGTTGTTAGAGTGCATACACAACTTTCCTTTGAATCTCTAATCCTGTTTCCCAAACACTATTTCTGCTTTAGGTTCTGGCAGTTTGGAAGATTAAGTTAGGAACTTCCACTTGTTAGGCAAGTGCTTTACCAGTCAGCCACATACCTAGCCCTTAAATCCCGAATTCATGAATAATTAATGAACAAGTGTAAGAATGCTCTTAATGTAAAGTTTTCCCATACTATGTATGGATTCTGCCACCTAATACTTATAAATGTTTATAATTAAAACACTGATTGTGTTTAATTCTGACCATTCTAGAAGTAGCAAAGTATAAAAACAAGCACAAAAAACATCTTGACCAAGAAAATAGTTAAGATGTAGATACAGAATGAGGATTAATATGATATGCTATACATGACATAAACAAATTGGTGATAAGGGGTTGCTTACTGACAACCCAAGTATTTTACCCATTCCCTTCTTGACATAGTCAAACTACAGTGATAATTAGATGGCCGTCTGTAGGAAGAAGGTCAGATTTGGGGACTAATTTTAGCAATATTTTATATTTAGATTTTTTATGAAATATGTACTTCAAACTCAAAATTTAGTATATAATAGACATATAGCTCTAACACAGCAATAAGACAAAACTTATTTGGACATTAACAGATTTATGCAATTTTAATGTAATACAACAAAGACTGGGTATCAACAAAAAAGAGCAATGATTGGCTTCTGCAGGACAATCTCAAGGGCATTACTTGCTTTGGTGAGTTTACCATGATACACACACACCATGGCCTTCAGTCCTAGAAGTATACAACCTGATCTTGCCCATGTCCTAGATTCATCCAAATTCTGGAGGTGAAATCTGTCATTACATCATAATACTGAAAGATATAAAAAGAAGGATATTCATTTACAATGAGAAATGCAATTATACAGGTCAAATACACATGTTCAGAAGACTTCAAATTCCCTTCTAAACAGATTATGGGAGGAACAGATCATAAGATACTGATAATTTGTGAATGCTTTGTACTTAATACATTTGAATGCAAAAAAGGCTTTTGTATCAACTAGATGTTTCTGCTACCCTAAGCACAATTTTCTCCCAGAAAATGGCTGTAATGCATACTCCAGTGGCTCTTGCTTTTCTATGTATCATGGATCACCTGAGCCCAGTTCACTGCCTTGGCTAATTCTTACATTGTTTAGAAAATTCATATTTAAACAAGGTAGATAAAAATTCTCTTGCCACCATTCTTCAGTTTTTACCCTTCTCTAGAGAAAAACATCAGTATCAACCACTTCTTTACCACTGTCTAAGTCTTTAAACATATATATATATATATATATAGTAGTCATAATAAAATATCTTATATTTGAGGTTTAAAGTAGAGATTAGATCATCCATTCACATACTTCTTTACCAATTTTTTTTTTTACTCACTTAGGTTCTAGATATTTTTCTTTCTTTCTGTGATGCTATCTCATTATCACTGTACAATTCAGGCTAGTCTCAAACTCATAATTTCCCTCCTGCCTCTGTCTCCCAAGGGTAGGAATTATGATGTGTACCACAATGCCCAGTTTCCTTTAATGATATTTCTTTATAAATACAGGCTCTCCTCACTATTTCAGTTGTCTCATAATGCTCTATTACATGACAGTATTATATTTTAAATTATTCTTCTATGAAATGGCATTGAGTGTGATTGCAACTTTTACTTATGAAAAACAATTTAGTCAATTTATTCGTATATAAGAGCATTTTCATAAACTCTACAAAGACACACAGGTCCAAATACATACATGTAAAAATGTTGATACTTTTACAATACTTCAAATATTTATATTTTCATTGTATATAATTCACATATTTTATATTTAGCACTATCATTTGTAAAACTGAGGATTATGGAGAATTAATCTTTTCATGTGTATATAAGGTATGTGTGTGTGCACATGTGTGAGGGTACATACCCACAATGTACATGTGAGCATCAGAAGATAATCTCTGAGAATGCTGGTTCTCATCTTCCACCTTGTCTGACACAGGGTCTCTTTGTTGTTTACAGCTGCAGTTGCCAGGCTAGCTAGCCCAAAAGCTTCCAAGAATTCTCCCATTTCACCTCCCATCTTGCTGTAGGAGTACTGGGATTATAGCTGTGTGGTTCCACATTTAATTTTACCTGGTTTATGGGGATCCAAACTCAGGGCATGCGTCACACTCATGCAGTAAGCACATTACCCCCTAAGCCATTTCTCAAGACTCTTGACTACTACAAATGGAATGAATAAATTGTGATTTTGTAAAATTGAGGTTTACCTTTCCATCTCTGCTTACCAAATTCTGGGATCATGGCTATATACTACCATGCCCGGCTCACTTAATGAGCATTATTCATAAAAATGAATTAATATTGAACAATCTTTCATTAGTCTCATAAATATTACTTTATATGACAATGTTAATTTGTTTAACCATTCCATTGGATGCCATGGAGTATGATAAAGTTAGTAAAGATTAGGAAATGATCTACAGTAGTTGATTTATGACAGAATGTGGTGGCTCCTGTTTGTATGTTCAGTTTTTATCTCTTAACTCTAAAGAAGTCACAAAGTCATTCATTGTGGCTGACCACACACATTCTGTCTTTGATGATCTGCTTATTTTTTGACCACTATTTAAAATCATGTTTTTGTACTAAAAGGCAAGAGTGTTTGATATTTAGTAGAAATAATTAATGGTATATCCATTATACATGATTGTATGTGAATTAATATAACCAGAGTGTAAATTAACTGTCTCCATGTTTTTTTATGATTTCTTTAATACAAGTCTGAAAGTTTTATAAAAACTATTTTAAGAAAGCTATCGTAATCAGGGCAAAATATAAAATATATAAAGGCAATATTAGAAACTGAGTGTGGTAGTGCATCCAGGCCTATAAAGAGACAGAATTATTAGGAGCTCAAAGCAAGCCTGGGCTAAATGAGACTCTATGTCTTAAAAACACAAAAGAAAGAAAAAGTTTAATAATTTTTTCCAATAAGCCCCATTCACAATCTCTGCAGGTTGACAGATGTAGTCTAGAGTACCTGTTCCACATTTTTTATTTTTTTTAATTTATTATAATTTATTCACTTTGTATCCAAGCTGTAGCCTCCTTTCTCATATCCTCCCAACGCCACCCTCCCTCCTTCCCTCTTCTCTTCCCATGCCCCTTCCCCAGTCCACTGATAAGGGAGGTCCTCCTCCCCTTACATCAGACTCTAGCCAATCAGGTCTCATCAAGCCTGGCGACATCTTCCTCTGTGGCCTGGCAAGGCTTCCGCTCTCCCAGGGGGAGGTGATCAAAAAGCTAGCCACTGAGCTCATGTCAGAGACAGCCCCTGTTACCATTACTAGGGAACCCACTTGGGGACTGGGCTGCCAGGGCTACATCTGTGCAGGGGTTCTAGGTTATCTCCATGAATGGTCCTTGGTTGGAGTATCAGTCTCAGAAAAGACCCTGGGCCCAGATTTTTTATTCTATTGCTCTCTTTGTAGAGCTCCAGCCTCCTCCAGATGTTTCTACTTCCCCATTCTTTCATAAAATTCCCTGCACTCTGCCCAAGATTCATAGCACTCTGTTTGGCTATGAGTCTCAGCATCTGTTTTAATTACCTGCTTAGTGGAGTCTTTCAGAGGCCCTCTGTGGGTAAGTCCTGTCTTGGTCCTTGTGTTCACCCTCTACTGATGTCTATCCCATTTGCCTTTTTGAATGAGGATTGATCATCTTACCCAGGATCCTCCTTCTTGCTTAGCTTCTTTAGGTGTACAGAGTTTAGTATGATTATCCTATATTACATGTCTAATATCCTCTTAGAAGTGAGTATATACCATGCATGTCTTTCTGCTTCTGGGATACCTCACTCAGAATAATCTTTTCTAGTTCCCACCATTTGCCTGCAAATTTCATTATTTCCTTGTTTTTGATTGCTGAGTAGTCCATTGTGTAACTATACCACAATTTTTGTATCCATTCCTCAGTTGAGGGACATCTGGGTTGTTTCCAGATTCTGGCTATTACGAATAAAGTTGCTATGAACATGGTTGAGCAAATGTCCTTCTTGTATACTTGAGCATCTTTTGGATATATGCTTAGGAGTGGTATAGCTGGATCTTGAGGATCCAGAGCAACAGTAATATAAACTGCATGGTACTAGCATAGAAACAGGCTGGTGGATCAATGGAATCAAATAGAAGACACAGAAATGAACCCACACACTATGGACACCTGATTTTATGACAATGAAGCAAAAATCATACCATGGAAAAAAAGATAGCATCTTCAACAAATGGTGCTGGTCTAACTGGATATCTATATGTAGAAAATGCAAATAGATCCATACTTATCACCCTGTACAAAACTAAAGTCCAAGTGGATCAAAGACCTCAACATAAAACCAGACACACTAAACCTCGTAGAAGAAAAAATGGGGAAGAGCCTTGAACTCATTGGCACATTGGCACAGGAGACAACTTCCTGAACAGAACACCAACAACACAGGCTCTAAGATATAATATATCTTAATATATATATATATATATATATATATGTGTGTGTGTGTGTGTGTGTAGATATATATATCATATAACATATAATATGTCTATAATATATAACAATCAATAAATGGGACCTCATGAAACTTAAAAGCTTCTGTAAACAAAAAACACTGTCATCAGAACAAAAAAACAGCCTACAGCTTTCGAAAGGATCTTCACCAATCCTATATCTGACAGAAGGCTAACATACAGACTATATAAAGAACTCAAGAAGTTAAACACCAACAAACCAAGTAATCCAACTTAAAAAATGTGGTACAGAGCTAAACAGAGAATTCTCAATAGAGGAATATGGAATGGCAGAGAAACGCTTAAAGAAATGCTCAGCATCCTTTGTCATCCGGGAAATGCAAATCAAAATGACCCTGAGATTTCACCTTACACCCATCAGATTGGCTAAGTTCAAAAACTCAAGTGACAACACATGCTGGAGAATATGTGGAGAAAGGAGAACCCTCCTCCATTGCTGGTGGGAATGTAAACTTGTACAACCACTTTGGAAATCAATCTGTTGCATTCTCAGACAATTAGGAATAGTGTACCACATTTCTATTGCCATCATAAACACATATTGACAAATATATATAGTTCTTCATTTATTATTAAAAATGAGTTTACATATTATACAATGTTTTCATTAGTATCTCATATTTAGTAAGCATTATAGATTCAATATGATCTTTTGAATATGTGTACAATAGTATACCAAAAGATTTTTACAGTATAACCAATAATTCTGTAAGTAAAGGATATTGAATATCTTTCCAATTGTTTTCATAAATATCCAAATATATTCTCAGCCTGCTAGATTTCAAAGCAAACCAAATTTCAAGATTCCCAAAGTATTTGCCAGAAAATGGATCCCAAACTCTGTTGATGCTCCACTCCCTTATATAAAATGACATCGTATTTCCATATAAATGACATCCATGCTTATATTCTCACATATAAATATCATAGATTACTTTTAATGCCTAAAACTATATGCATGATATGTAAATAGTGGTTATATTGTTTAAAACATCATATAAATTGAGAAAAATCTCCAAGCAAACCAATCACAGATTCACTACAGTCACAGCGACAAAGGAACCCTGTGGATCTAGGCTTGGGGCTAGTTGAATCCAGAGACACAGAACCATTAATGTAGGGCCAATTGTGGTCTCTTAAAATAGGTATAATAATCCATTCTCTACATGTTTTAGACAGATCTCAGATAGAGCTAGTAATTCATACTTTCAATTCATCAAATATAAAATAAACATGATATTGATTGCTACGTGTCAGCACAATTATGAGGTTATATAAACAATTTTTAAATTTACCTTTAACTTTTTTAAAATGTAGTATTTAATGTTCAAAAATGCACTTTAAGCAGGGTGTGGTGGCACATAACTGGAATCCTAGCACTTGGGAGTTAAATGTAGGAGGATCACGGAGTCTAAAATCAACCAGGCAAGCCTGGGCTCCAGAGCAAGATGCTATCTGAAACAAATTATACTTAAAATCCCATAGGAGTAAAAGTTACACTAATCTACTATATAGATTTAAATTTTCTTTCCAAATACAATATTTTAAAATATGATACAGTGGGTCTTATGTTTATGTTTTAGGAGACTTTGTGGCACTATGAAGCAAACCCAGGGATTCAGACAAGCCAGGCATGGTTTTTATCAATAAACTACATGCTTAATCTATGATGCACTATTTTATGCACTAATATTTTAATATTTTATTTTGTTTTTCAAAAGTTGCAAAACCAATAATGCCCAAAGAAACAACACAGAAAACAAGCAAAGGAAATAAAAGACTATTAAGAAACACATTGTAGAGACAATTAACCCAGACCCATGGGAGCTTTCAGAGAGGAGACATCAACTAAGGAGCATGCATGGTCTGGACCTAGGCCCCCTGCACACATGTAGTCGATGGGCGGCTTGGTCTTCATGTGGGTTGCCTGGCAAGTGAAGGGGGAGGGGCTGTTTCTAACAGGGACTCTATTGCCTGCTTTTGGATCACTTTCCCTTGATAGCACTGCTTTGCCTGGCCTCAGGGGATAGGGATATGTTCAGTCCAGATGTGGCTTGATGTGCTAGGGAGGGTTGGTGGGGGAGGTCCCCATTTATGAGAGGAAAGAGAGAGGGGAAGAGGGAAAGAGGTGAAGGAGGGTACTGGGAAGAGAGGAGGGAGAGTGTACCTTTGGGATGTAAAGTAAATAAACTAAAATTTTTAAAAAAGAGGGAAAAAAATCACGTTGTGGTCGATGTACTAGTGAGAAACTCTTATTCTTACTAAGTAAATGTCAACCTACAAAGGCAACATGGACAAATCAGAAAAAGTAATTACTCTTCAAGTAGAAAAAGTATCAATGTGCACAAAATATATGGGATGAAATAAAAAAAGAGTAAGAGGTACACTAGAGTATGCTTTAAACAAAAGCAGGATAAAACCATAAAAGGATGCAGAGATCACAATTATTTTTTTAAAAAGAATATGTGACACTGAAAGCAGGAATTCCACTATTTGTTTGTCCAGATCCTGTACTTCTGTCCCACCTCTTATCATCCATAGCTGAAGTGGTGGCCTTGGAAACTAGTACAGATTAGGAAAAGCTCCTCCATAGTTAATGAATGACAGATAAGAATGGCTCCTGTTTATGTGTTTAGTTTTAATCTCATCAGATTTAACTGCTATTCTGCTCCTAGTAAAGAATGCACAGCATCCTTTTTTCTCAATTCAAACAGCCCACAAACCAGTGCTGTTATGTGCTGGGAGGATAGGAGGAGAACTTTCAAATTTGCCACGAAGCTCAGTGCACTCCAGGTCTACATTTCCAAGGGGGTACAAGTGAAGAGAAAATGTTGGGCATACTGAAGAAGCCACCGGCACTTAGTGTTATAGAGACAACCATCACCACCTAAGGCACTACCTTATAGTTCTCACTTCAGCCTCCACCCATTCCAGAGGCTAAAACATAGGAAGACCCAGATAACTGAACATAACAAAAGTGCACGTCCTTGGTGTGCATGAAAAAAGGTAACTGTCATTTCTCATCCAGTGGACACGGATGGCACAGACAGCAATGATATATGCCTTCTGCCAAAGGCCAGACATTAGGCACTAGAGTGAAAGACAGCTAGAGCAGACTCCAACTAAGCCTGAGATCTCCTGAGTCAGTGGCACCACCCACAAAGAATCCTGCATACCACTGTGGCCCACAGAGCCAGTAGGCACTGAAAACCCCTCAGGCAACACAGGCAGCAGCATGGAAGCCAAGCAACAGGGTTAGGCTATTGGCCAGTGACTTAGGCATTGAGGCCATGACACTGGTATCCTTTATGAAGATCTGCAGTGGACCCATTCCTGAGAACTACAGCCATGTTGGTCCAGGTGTCTCCTTTCCTCACAGGAACACAGGAGAGCTCATAGTGGTGAGGCATTTGTGCTTGGCACTTCCAGGCCTCTGCCAGTGGTCTGCCTGCTCTTTCTTGCAGTGCTCCCAAGCAGTGGAAACAAGGAGCCTTTTTGTGATAAGCACAGGTAACTGTGCCAGCCAGGGAGACGCATTCTGGTGCTTACTCTTTGCTTTCCATTGGTGGGTTTACACCAGCTCTTGTGCTAGATTGGTTGTCTCCAGTTACACTTTCCTCTTGATAGAGATAGATCACAGATCACAGCTAAAACTCTTACCCTGTCCATCTACTATTGTGGCTCTAGAACCTTTCAATCTCAAGAATAAGCCAAGAAAGTCCTGAGCAAGGAACTAAGAAACTAAGGACTAGGAGGCTGGAGGCTTTATAAGGAATCCTGTTCAGGCAGCAGACTCCCTCTGGCCCTCTCCATTTCCCTTGGCTCTTGCTCTTACAAGAAAAAAAAAATTAAGTAACACACACACACACAAATCCTGAGAGAAAGAGCTCACTGTGACCCCATAGGAAAACACAAGTCATAGTCACGGTACTGGCTTGATCATAATTTTGCTTCAGGATTCTTTCCACTGGGCCTGTAAATTCCACTGGAGGCCGCACCATCTTGGACTGAGCCAGCCAAACAGCCAGAAAAGGCACCCAGAGGGTAAAAGAAGGGAGTGTCTCCTGTATGAATGAGCACCAGGCAGCTCCCTCTTGTCTGAGTCTGAGTAGGATGAACTGACCATCACCAGAGAAAGTCACCAGGTACCTCAAAGGCCCATAACCTCTCCTTAGAGCATTTCTTCTGCCCTGCTCTGTCCTCTGACTAGTTAAGAGTCCCAATTCATAGGAAAACCAGATGATGCTAAGTACAGGCCAGAAGGGAAAGAATGGGACAAAGAAGCTTGTGGGGGGCTAGTAAATTCATACTAACTGGGTGTTTCCTGAATCCAGTCCTTTTTAATGGGTGTTAACTCATATAAGTAGTGAAAACACAATACAAATAAGTGTCATAATATCAAATGGCCTCTTGTTGATGTGTTTCCCCTTTAGTAAATACAAGGGCATTGATCCAGCTGTAGGCCTGAAAGAACTAAAAATGGCAAAAGACGAGATTGAATTTTGCTCATTATGTCATCAGCACACTTTAATGACATGAAGATTGCTATGTCCTTACACCCAACTTTGAACTTCAGTGTAACTAAACAAACAAAACCAGTAGTATTTGGTTTTACCCTAGGTCACTGGACTATCTAGTCTGAGGTTCTTGGTCACCCAAGCAGTGTTCAGAATGGGTTCCATCTCATTGAATGAGTCTTCAGTCAAATCAGGTATTGGGTTACTCTCACAGGCTTTGTGCCACGATTGTACAAGCATATCTTAAAGCCAGAACAGATTGTTGATCCTTTGATCTGTGGTTCGGCCAGTGTTTACATTGCTCCTTTGGTAGCCTACAGAGCACCTTCCCATACAAAAGACACTAGCACATAGAGTTCTATGCAGGCAACAACTATACCTCACGATGTTTAATGAGTAGTGTGTTTTCTTCAGTGATAGGACCTTGCTGTTGATTTGTGGAGAACAATTTATCATCTCGGGAACAGCCTGGGATCTTTAGGAATTTCCTTGGGACTCCTTTTACTGGTCTTTAAAAAGAAGTGTAGTAATAACATAACAATAATCTACTAGATCAATAATCTACTAGATTATCTAATGATAATCTACATAGATCAATCAGTAGCCTGCTCAGTCATCATCAGAGAAGCTTCCTCCTGCAGCAGATAGGAACAAATACAGAGACCCACAGACAGACATTATGCCGAGAGTGAGAAACCTTGGAATACTCAGCCCTAAATTGGACACCTTTATAAAATCTCTCCCTCAGAACTGAGGAAACCTGTTGAAAGAGGAGGTGTTAAGAATGTAAGAAACAGCTGTTCTGTGGTGGCGCACACCTTTAATCCCAACATTCAGGAGGCAGAGGCAGGTAGGTGGATCTCTATGAGTTTGAGGCCAGCCTGGTCTGCAGTGTAAGTTCCAGGACAGCCAAAGCTACACATTGAAACCCTGTCTCAAAAAATCAAAAACAGCTCATGCAAACATCAACATTTGAGACTGTTTTAAACAGTGTAAGAGCCAGAGGGGATAGAGAATAACAGGAAAAAAGTCCCTCTAAAGTTCATATAAACTCAGAGACTGTGGCAGCAAGCACTGGGCATGCATGTGCATGGTTCTGCATCTAGTCCTCTGCATTTATAATATGGCTTCCAGTTTAGTGTTTTTATGAGACTCCTGAGTGTGTGAACAAATGGGTCTTTGACTCTTGTACCTTCTCGTGGACTCTTTTCCTTCTGATGGTTTATGTTGTCCAACTATGATGTGAAAGTTTGTTTTATCTTATTGTATTTTATTTTTGTTGTTCTTATCTCATTGAAGCATGTTCTTTTCTAATGAGAGACAGAAAGGTAGTAGATCTGGAGGAGAGGAGAGGTAGATAGAAACTGGAAGGAGAGGGAAGGGAGAGTGTAATCAAAATACATTGTATAAGAATCTGTTTTCAATAAAAGGGGTGAGAGGAGCAAAACCAGCAAAGTTCTGTTGTTTATATGACTAGTTTTTTTTTTTAAAGCAACCAGGTGGAATTGGCAATACTGAGATTTCAGAGTATGTCTATCATTTTGACTTTGACAGAAATACAAATACTGGGATCAGAAGTAAAATAACAACAAAGATGTAACAAATAATGGCTTCTTGAAGAATAGGTCAGGGAATTACACATCTTCTGAGGACATAACAGATAATCAAGTAAAGTCAAAAGAACCATAATAGGATAAGAAATACAACAAAAGGCTTATGTACAGCTGGAATAAGTTGGAGAGCTTAATAGTTATACATAAGGCTTAAGAGACATGTTATATGTAATTCTGCAAGCCATTTTAGATTTTATTGTAGAAATAAAGAAATCATTAAAGGATTTTAAGTAGAGAAACAATATGGTTATATGTATATTACAGATATCATTTTCAAGGTTGTGTGAAAAGTAAAAAGGCAACATTGAAATTTTTTTCAATATTAAACCTTTGCCATATAGGACACTGTTGCTTTCTGACTTTTCTTTAAAATCAGGACATCAAACTCGCCCAGAACTTCTCTCCTTTCCCTTTGTTCATCCTTCTCTAGGTACTCTTGAAATGTTGGTAATCCAAGAGTTTTACTCATACAATTTTCTGTAAGAATTTGTGTTTTATTTACTCCCTTGGCTTTACCTATCATTCTTGATATTGGCTTGTAACCTAGTTATCAAACCTTCTCTTGCCATCTCAGATCCTTACCAGGCTTGCCAGGAATCTCCACTTAGACAGCTTAATTAAAATAGTGAAAATTAGGGGCTTGAGAGATGGCTTAGCAGTTAAGAGCATTGGCTGTTCTTCCAAAGATCCTGAGTTTAATTCCCAGCAAGCACATGGTGGTTCATAACCATCTATAATGAGATCTGGTGCTCTCTTCTGGCTTTCTGGCATATGTGCATGCAGAATACTGTATAAATAATAAGTAAATAAATCTTTAAAAATAGTGAAAATTATTCCATGTACTACATCTTATATCTTAGATTTAGAAATCACTTAACTTCCCAAGTGATTTCACATAATACTAAAACCATATACTTGAGAATTGGCTTCCTTTATGTATTAGTCTTATCTGTCATGAATTATTTGTCAAGTTAATTTTGGCTAAGTTAAAATCCACAGTTACTCAAACAATGACCCCAGCTTTGAAGGTATTTTTTTTTTGTACTTGTGATTGACATCTATAATCAGCGGGCTTTAAATAAGGAGAGAAGAGATAAACTACATAGATCTGACTTAGTCTTTTGATAGGCTTGAAGAATAGGGGCAAAGCTTCCCTGAAAATGTGCTTATCAGTGTTAGCCTGTGACTGAGAATTCCAACCTGCCCCTCCTCTGAGCCCACTAACCAGATTTCAGACTTGCTTAATCAACACACAATCAATACACCACAATTGTATAAAATTTATTATTATGTAAATTTATTATTATGTATCTACTACTGATTATGTTTCACAGGTTAAATCTCGATTAATATACCATCTTATCAATATTTCAAAAATATTTCTAAAACCCATTTCTCTGTGTTTTATCCCAACTCTCAGTGGTTGAGCTCAGAGTTTTATTACTTGAAAAATTATTCACATTATTAACCATTTTTTTCAATCCAGTCTCTTCTTATTCTATCTTCTGCATGAAGACCGGTATGATGTATACAAAATATACATATGAACACAGCACTCTCCTTAAAAGGTTTTTGTTCTTTTTGAGGCAGAGTCTGACATCTCCCTATGTAGCTCTGGCTAGCCTGGACTTCGATATGTAGAACAGTTTGGTCTTGAACTCACAGAGATCCACCTGCCTCTACCTCTCAAGCACTAAGATTAAAAGAGTGGGCCAAACTTGCCTTTCCTTAAAAGCTTTTAATGACTTTCTATTTCTTATTGATTTATCGGGAAACTATTTAATAAAGAACATAAAGTCTTCATATTCATGTTCCATGTTACTCAGCAGGTTCATCCCTACATCCCAGGAAGTTACATGACTTGCAGATCTAGCTACTATTATCTGTACCCTCTAAAAGAACAGCTGTCTTGAGCTCTGTACTTTTGGTCACTACTGTCTCAAATAAGCCCTATACTTAAGTACCTGGTCCCCAGTAGATTGGTGCTGTTAGGAAATGTTATGGGCCTGGTGCCACTTGCCTACAATCCTATCAATTTAGGAGACTGGAGCAGGATTAGTGCTTGAGAGTTCAGGGCCTGCCTCCTGAGTTTCACGAAATACTAATGGAGCCTTTTTGGGGTAGGGCCTTTCTGGGGGAAGCAAGTAAGTAGGGGTGAGCAGTGAAGGGTAATAGCCTTGCCCACTTCCTGCTATCTCTCTCTGCTCCCTGTGTGTCTGGATAAAATGTGATCAGGCCGCCTCCTGCTACTGCTGCCAGCTGCCATGCATTCCTCACCATTATGGGCTCTATCCCTGTGCAACCTTAAACCAAAATAAACCCTTTCTTCTTTAAGTTGTTTTTGGTCATGGTATTTCATTGCAGAAACAGAAAATTAATATATTCTTTCACCATTTCCCACACTTAATACTTAAGGCTACTTTTAAAGACCCAGCACAGTCATTGATCCACACACAATCCATCTTGGTACTTCTAATCTAGGCAGAATAGCCTCTTGCATTCTATTACAGCATTGTTTGCCAATCCCTAAGGAACTTACCAAACCAGTTTATGGCTTTAGTGGGTAAATTAGACATCTTTTTTTTTTTTTTTCAGTATCGGCACCTGATAAAATATCTGTAATATTATACATGTTCACTTCAATATATGTTTTTCAAACTATGTTGCTTGAATGAAAGAATGCATGATCAAACACTACGTATTAGATTATAGTGAGCTGCTATAATGGAATGTGAGGAAAGCAGAATCATAGCTACATAAAGGAGTTCACATCATAATTCCCAGACCTGGCAACTGTATCGACTTACAAGGTAAAAGAACTCTGCTGATGTAATCTGGTTATGGATTTCAAGAGAATATTGCTTCAGGATTTATTGGCTGGCACACTCTGACTGAATGCATACTTAAATACAGGAGTCCTTTCCCTATTTTAGTCAGAGAAAAGCTGGATGAAAACAGAAAATGGGGAAATTTTATGTGTGAGAAGGACTCAACTTGTACTTGGCTTTGAAGACAATGAAAAAGGATCACAAATGAAGGGATTCTAAATGCTGGGAAAGCCCATCACCAGATATCCACCACAAAAGGAGGTATCTCACTCTTACCTTCATAAGAAACTCAATTCTGCCAACAACTTAAGGAACAGAAAACAACTCCTCTTCTAGAGCCTCTGGAAAAGAATGCAGCTTGCCAGCACTTTAATTAATCAGATGAGACTTACACCAGGCTTCTGATCTATAGCAGTATAATATAATGAAGTTGTGGTTTCAAACTCTAAATTCATAATATACTAAAGAATGCAAGAAAATATAATATATGGCAAAAAAGGGATGGGGCAGGGCATGGTGGTGCACACCTTTGCTCCCAGCACTCAGGAGGCAGAAGTAGGAGGATCTCTGAGTTTCAGACCAGCCTTGTGTACATAGGGAGTTCCAATCCAGTCAAGGCTATGTCAATGAGACTCTGTCTCAAAAAAACAAAAACAAAAACAAAAAAGGACCCCCAAAGTTTCTAGATGTTATGATAAAAGATCAGGAAGTATGATTGCTAGGAAGACCTGATCATTGTAAAGATAGTCAGTCTAAAGTTGCATAACGAAGTGAAAATAAATGGGCTGATGAGATGGCTCAGCAATTAAGAACATTTGCTGTTCTTCCAAAGGACCCAGATTCAATTCTCAGCATTCATATGACAACTCACAACTGTCTGTAACTCCAATCCTAGGGAATCTGATGTCTTCTTCTGGCCTCTGCAAGTACCATGTACACAAATTGGTACATAGACACACATGCAGCTCAAATACTCATACATACAAAATAAAATAAAAAGAAATATTTAAAAAAAAAATAAAAAGTGTGTTAAAGAGACTGTGCATGAGTCTGCTCTAAAAAAAAGAAGCAAAAACAAAAACTCTAAAGCAACCAGTCTAAATAAATACTTTGAAGCAGGAAAACATGAAGGCAGAATATGAGAACATTGGCTGTGTCTGCAAAGAAACAACCAAGAGGAACGATATCGTATTAAATATAAATTATATTTCTATGTGTATCCCAAATGATAAAACTACATATGAAAGAATAAGATAAAAGTGCCTGCCTAGCTATACATGAGATTACCAAAAGCATCAAGATCCTTGTGATAAACTACCATTTGGCAACCCCTCATGCAATGTGATAGTAAAAACAGAACATCAACCGTGTAGTCTTCTTTCTAAAAATGCTTAAGTTATTCATGGTAAATTTAAACAATCAGACAAGCCCAGACTGTGGGTATATACGGACAACTACCTGGATACAAGAATGCCCATATCTTGAAGAATTAAAAACAGGAAAATGTTATTCTAGAATTTAAAAGACTAAAGATTTATGATAAGTAAATACAATGCATGATAATGTAAACAAAAGAAGGCTACACAGAGCATTTTTAGAAAAACATGATATGGAAAATATCTTACATAGCAATACTGTAGAAATATTACATTCCTTTAAGTGCAATAATGCCAATGCCCTTGTTCTTCAGAATCTGAAGAAGTATTTAAAGCTAAAATATGGTAATGTCTAAAGGTTACTCCTAAATGGTTTGGCAAAAGTATATATGTATATATGAATGTATGAATATATGAATGTATGTACATAAGTTATGTATGTGTCTATAGTGTATATTCAGAAAAAAGAAAGAATTTATATGGTAAATTGTAAGAAACAGACTATAAATAAAAAATTTTAAACATATAAAAAAGTTTGTCTTTACAGCTATATATATTTTTTTGATAAATTAAAAGACAAATTCTGCATTCACATTTATGGCAGAATGTTTCTGAAAAATACAATAAACAAAATATGGTGTAGGTATTTTGTGAGCAAGATGGCTCAGCAGGTAATGGCTCTTACCCCCAAACCTGACAAAGATGTGAATTTGATTATGTGGACCTATGAAGTGAAAGGAGAAAACATGTTTCTTAATGTTGTCCACTAATCACCACAAATGAGCCATGGCACACATGCCCTCACACACATATGCACATACCCCTACCAAACACATACACACAAAAAAATAAAGAAATCAATGTAATCTAAAATACAGAATGGGACCAGGCATAACAGTTTACACTTTTACTCTCAGCACTTGGGAGACAGAGGCAGATATCTCTGTGAGATCGAAGCCAGCCTGGTCAACATAGTGAGTTTCAGGCTACCCAGGGCTACATAGAGAGACCATGTCTCAATGAAAAGGTGACTAAAAGAACTGAAAAAGAAATGCCATCTCGATATAAAAAAAACTGCTGTAACTGTATCAATAGCAAACAAAATAGATTTTAAGATTTAAGAAAAGGATCACAAAAAAATGATAAAAAAGATATATCCTATACTTTACTAGGAATATAGATTTATACAACAAAGTAATACATTTAACAGATATTTATAGATCCTTATGTATAACAGCTGGAATATACAAACCCTTTACAAACACACAAGAAACAATAATGATTATGTTCTCTAAGACATAAGGCAAATTCAACAAATATGAAACAATGTTTGTACTCTGAAATTAAATGTAAAATGAGAAAAGATAAAAAGATGCATAGATCCACACCTCAGTTTGTAAATACGCTCTCCCAGTAGTACAGTCAAATAGAGAAATGGTCAATGGGGTAGAAAATATAAGATGAGCCTGAAAGTAAGGAAGAAAAGAAATGTTAAAATAAATCGAAGTATCTGTCAAAGAATGGTGAACCTACTAGAGGATAGAGAAGTCAAATTGAATAAAATAATTATGATAGCAACAGGCTACTTATGAAATAACACAAAAATTTAGGTGTCTAAATATAATAAATAGATAAATGAAGAAAAAAGCTTTCTCTTCAAGTAGAATATAAACTAGTGAATTCACTAAAAATGATGGAGCTTGAAACATAGTTTTGTAGTCATAGTAAAAACATTTAGTCAAGAATAATCAACAGATGCAAGAACCACTAGAGGGCAATTTGATGAGAAACAGAAAAACTATAAAATCTCCAAGTAATCACAGCAAAATAATTGACTGCAAAGAGAAAACAACAGTTTAATCTAACAAAACCCCCAAAAACTTGACCAAGAAATCAATGTTGACAGATATATGCATCATAAGCAAGCTATGAATATGATAAGAGACAAAATTAAAGTGACTTCTGTCGTCTTCTTGCCAACATACATCATCAAAATATAAAAATAAGGATATGATTCATACACCTAAATTGAGGAGCCCTCTACAAAATAATTGTCTTATGTTTTGAAAAACTGTCAATGTCAACAAAGACAAAGAAGATTACAGAAACTGAAGAAATTTCCTGATCAAAGACTGGAAAGAGACACACACAAAAACTAAGTGTAATAGATCATCCCTGGATTGCAATTTCAGCCAAGAAAAGAAAACAGGTAATATATGTGAAAGTATTTATTCCAAGTAAACACGGTGAAGCATTAAGAAATAAAGCAGAAATGCAGCTGCAAATTTCTTTTAGGCAGCAGAATGAAAGAACAAATGAGGCAAAATATTAGTTGATAAATGTAGATAAAAGGCATGGAAAATTTTCTGTAATGTCCTAATAGTTTAACCGAGGACTTAAATAATCAATAAACATTCTAACCGTGATTTTTGTATTTAATGAAACAAAAAAGCTTTCAGTTTTTGTTTTGTTTATAGACAATGTGTCACTACATAACCCAGGCTGGCCTAACTCACTATGTAAACTAGACTGTCTTAAACTCAGAGATCCACCTGCTTCTGGATACTGGAATTAAATGTATGCACCACAGTAACTGGCAAGAAAAAATTTTAATATTACCAAACTATATCGAGATGTACAGCAAACAGATAAATTTCTTTTTTTGCTGAAAGAAGGATTAAAAATACTTTAAATTAGCGAAACTGAAATTTAATTAGTTTGGTTAATGGTTTCATAATAATTGTTTAAAAGAATGCATAAATAACTTGAAATTTAAAAAACAATAATAAGATGTCGTAGGCTAAGGCTGAAGAGATGATTCAGTGGTTTGGAGTACTTGTTGCTCTTGCAGAGAATGGGGTACAGTTTCCCAGCAACAACATGTCAGCTCACAGCCATCTGTAACTCTATTTTCTAGGGGATCTGACACTCTCTTCTGACATACATAGGGACCAGCCATACACATGGTACATACATAAGTACAGATGAAGCACCCATACATATGAAATGCCCAAATTAAAAAAAAAATCATTAGCGACATTAGAAAGTGATAATTTTTGAAGTATAATAACAAAATAATATATACAAACTTGCAAGATTCTTACAAACTTTAGAGAATTTTTTGTAGTTTTAACTTTTTATTTTAGAAAAGAATTATTAATGAGCTAGAGTCCAATCCACTCAATTAGAAAATGAACAAACAAAAGAACTAGAAGGAAAAGCAATATAGATAAAATAATGAAAAGATAAAGCAGGTCTGGAGAGATAGCTCCATAAGTAAACTGCTTGTTATGCAAACACAAAGCCCTAAATTCTGTCTCTAGCACCGAAATAAAAGCTGGGCACAGTGGCCAGGCTTGTCAGCACTCTGTCTTGTCAGAGGAGAAGACAGACCGATCACTTGAGCTCACTGGCCAGGCAGCCCATCCCCTGATCAGGTCTCAGTAATAGCTCTATTCTCAAAACAAAACAACAACAACAAAATACTCAATCTAACAAAAGACAAAGAGTAGATCTGCCCGGGAGGTGAGGGGTGTGTGGGGGGTGGAATGGTGGAAGGGGCTGGAGGTGCCTTTAACTCCAGGAACCAGAGGAAGGTGGATCTCTGTGAGTTCAAGGTCAGCCTCCTCTACAAAGTGAGTCCAGGACAGCCAAGGCTACACAGAGAAACCCTGTCTCAAAAAATAAGCAAACAAAAAAGTGGATGATTCCTCAAGACTAATACAGGAGGCTAATCTCTGCCCTGGCCACACTCCCAAATAATGTGAAAACCTTGTCAAAATAAAATAAGGAAATTCATTAAACTTATTGTAATTTATCACATTGTCATGTCATATGAATGAGGAAAATATGTTTATGCAAGTAGATTACAGACAAAATATTTGGTAGAAAAAAAAAACAAAAAACCTCCATATCCATTCACAATAAATCCTCTCTGCAAATCAGGAACACAAACCAATTTTCTGCCAGACTGTGGTGGTCCATGCCTTTAATCCCAGTACTCAGGAGGCAGAAGCAGGTAGTTCTTTCTCTGTGTCGAGGACAGCCTGGTCTACAGAGTGAGTCTGAGGACAGCCAGGGTTACAAACAGAAATCCTGTCTTGA
Organism: Psammomys obesus; assembly: GCF_907164565.1. Lineage (NCBI taxonomy): Eukaryota > Metazoa > Chordata > Mammalia > Rodentia > Muridae > Psammomys > Psammomys obesus. The sequence continues at coordinate 143,406 of NW_026590365.1, forward strand.
AAAACCAAATAATAAAATAATAATAAAAAATTAAAAATAAACCTAATTAATTTTCTTGGACAAACTATAAACTTAAAAAAAATACATATTAGAAAACAAGGCAGTGCCATTAAAAAATAATTTTAAAGTAGCTCAAGATAATCTATAAATTACTTGAAAAAATAATTCAGAAAGGATGTATATTATAAAATTCATATAAAAGTACCAATTATTTTCCCCTTTACTAGCAACAATTAGAAAATGGGGGTTTTGGGCTGGAGAGATGGCTCAGAGGTTAAGAACACTGCTTGCTCCTCCTGAGTTCCTGAGTTCAATTCCCAACAACCACACGGTGGCTCACAACCATCTATAGAGATCTGGTGCCTTCTGTGGTTCAGGTGTACATGCAGACAAAACATTGTATACATAATAAATCTTTAAAAAAGAAAATGGGGTTTTAAAAGACTCACTTTCCAGTAATTACTGAAACTATAAAGTAACCTGGAGTACATTTACCTTGCAGATCTACATGGTTATTTTTTGGTGCACATGATTTCATGTACTCTAGAAAACATTTCAATTTTAGCATTAATGCTAGCCTTTTGCGTTTTGTCTGTTTATTTTGAACGTGGCATTATAGACTCCTTTCTTCCTCCTTTATCTGCATTTTCAGTTACAACAACAACAACAACAAAAGATTACCTTTAGCATCATGACTTCCAAGTGGTGCAGTACACCAGCAAAAGCAGGGTTGCATTGGAAAGAATCTTCATGGTCTTCAATGAATGAACTATTTTACAAATACACCAAGAAAATGGAGTCATACTGCAATCCCTCAAAGACTGAAAAATAGCAAAACAAGGTGAAGTCATTTCTTCTGTCACATGTAGTCTGTCTCATTTTCTCCTGACCTTTTTAATTCCTTATGTTCCTTTCAGCTCCCAAATCAATGGCATGTTCCTATTAAATAATTGGGTACATGGTATTAAGGATTATGTTCTGCACACATCTTACAGCATCAATTCTGGAAGCAAGCATTTTCTTTTTTAACCAAATCTCAACATTGGCCGGTTAGTGTCTCCCAACTTGTGGCAACTCATAGGCCTACATAAATATCCTTTGGTGAATTTGTGATTAAACTCAAAAATGCAAAGCCCTTTAGAAAAATATGGCACACACACACACACACAAAAATAAATTCAGCAAGTACTTGCCAGTTCAATTTTCTATTATTTAAATCACTGGGGAGAAATTGTGTCTTTCCAACAGACTTCTTGCCCTGAATAGCCTTCTTTGTTTTCTAGGTGAGTATTTCTTTCCTTATAGCCTGCTAAATTACCACATTTTCCCTTTGAATAGAGGTAAAAATGAGGGAAGGAAGGGCCTATGGAATGACAATCAACTGCTTGTAAGGTGAAATGGGATTCCCTTTTTTATGCTTTAGCAACAAACCTGATACCCAGGACATTCCCCATTGCCAATGTTATTCACTGACTTGCTCAAATATCTATTGCTCTTATGCTATGTAACAGCCCCTGTGCCTAGGTCATCTGTCCTCCACATCCCCTTGTGCAAGGCTTAACCACAGTAATGATTCCATAAATGGCTCACGGTATGAGAAGAAGGGATTATGAGACTTGAGTCAAACTTGTTTTTTTGTTTTTTGTTTTTTTTTTTTGTTTGTTTTTTGTTTTTTTTTTTTTTTACATTCTAAAAGGCTCATTTGAACTGGCTATTGGTTTCCTGAAGGGAAGAATTAGTCTTAAAACACAAACACTACTTATTTGGAAATCTCCTACGCTATTCATTCTTCAAGAATAAACTGCTAAACAAAACAGTCAAGGCCTACAACCCTAATCTCACTTCTTTCACAGATTTAGAATTCCAGACAAGCTGCCCCAGCACAACCCTGCCCTCTGGCTTTCCTTCTGGAAAACATTAGGCTTAAAAAGCATTGCATCCCAGCTGTCACTCACCCTTTAAGGCCCACCCAAAGTTCCCCTTTCCTCTTTGATGGCTCTTGATCACTAACAGGCATTGACTTGGTCCATCCTCCATGGTTCCTGAATACCTTGAACAAGCACATTTTTATGGTACGTGGGTTTGACCATCATATTATAACTTTTGTTTTCGCTTATTAAATCCCATCTTACAAAGAAAAAAAAAAAAACTAATTCTCAGAGCTCACCTGTCAATCTCCTCTGGGCACAGGCATTAGGCCTTGAGTACATCCTTTCTTTTGGTCTTGAACTAAGCATTTTTTAATGGAAAAAATTTCCAATATACACAAAAATAAAGAGTATAGTAAAGCCCCACCAAGTTTTAACTTATCAGGCAGTGAACATTTTCTTAGTATCTCCCTACACCTTGGCCCCTCCACGAAAATCAAAATACTGCAGCTTATTTTTAAAATTACAATTATCTAATGGAAAATATCTTAATTAATCAGTGCACTCAAACACCCATTTCATCCAAGCATACTTTGTAAAAGGGCTTTTCAACCCCTGTTCGTTGTTGTTTCTTTTTCTTTTTTAATTTGTGGAAAGAACAGGAAACAGGGAAAGAACTGGGGGAAAGCATAATTAAGTTTCAGAGAGCGTGGATGTCCCAGATGAGAAAGAAAGAATCTGACCTGATTTTGGCTGGGGAAAAAAAAAATCTATTTCACTACTTCTCCGGAGGAGGAGGGTGAGACTTCAGTCCAGCAGATGCAGGAGGAGGCGCCGCCGAGGGGAGAGTGGTACTACCTCCACTGGGAGTCCCTTCTGGATAATCCCACCGCGGAGCCAGGAGACAGCGCTTTTTTGGAGGCTTGGGTTCCCGCGTATTTCCTGGAGGGAGCGTGGATCTCCCGGAGGCATAAGGTTGGTCCCCCATAGGTATGACAGGACCAGAGCCTCAGTTTTCTCTGGTGGGCCCTGGCAAGGCCGAGAGATGTGAGATGGCGGATCCCCTCTAGGCACGGGGCTGGCTTCCTCCTGGTTTCGCTGTTACCGTATTTCCTGTATCCTGAGACGTATATCCCTTCTCCGCCTCCGCAGCGCTCCGTTCCCCAGCCCATTTTAACCTTTCTACGAGAATGGACTGCAGAAAAAAAGAAGTGCACATTTAATAAAACGCTTTTTCATAGCACGTCTCTCTTGCAGGTTAATTAGCTGAATGGAGAGTTTTATACAATTTAATTTTGAAAATAACAATTTGCCTGTGTAACTTGCCAGCTGGGCATGTCTTAATGAATGGGTGTGTGGGATGGTCAACGGGGTGTTGTAACCAAAGAATTAAGCGTTTTACAGTGCAGTCACGTAAGCACATCACAGAGCTATGAAAGCGGGTACAACCATCTAAAAAGCTGTATACAAACATGTTAACTGTTAAATTGCAAGCTGTGGAAAATGGATGCACAGAAAATTGATCATGTGTCATACAAACCAAGGACACTGTGTTTACTTCATAGTTTTAAATTTTTGTCATCTTTGAACACTGACTGCAATTTTTTTTCTCATTCCAACATCCAAGATCTCTCTGAAAACAGATGTTGTACCAAGTTCGTGAGACACCAAAAGACCACCCACCATATCAGGAGTCAGAAATCAAATCGTCTGCAAAAGCAAAGAGCTTTTATTTCGGGGTTAACTTCGGACTCCCAGCATGAACTGACAGAAGCCCGAAGCCAGGAGCCCCTAGCCTAGAAAGAAGCTGATTTTCATAGGGTTTTCAGTAAGGGGAAGGGACTTCCAGACTTGGTGGCACATGATTGGATGAGATTTAGCAAGAGCAGGCTTTTTACAGTGATTGGCTAAAGGCAAGTTGGAGTAACTATTTTGGCAACCACAAGGAAAACAATTGTTTTAACAACCACAAGGACAACAGTCATTTGGACCTGTATCCTGATTGACTGGTGTCAAGGTGGGCACACTGTGTCTTCTGTAATGTTATGGTTTCCCTCAAGTACAAACATGTTTTTCAGGTTCTGGGGGTGAGAGCTAGGTCAATTACAAGATGGAGGCTATTATCAAAATGGAGTTTGTTGTGCTCAGATTCTTCTCCGTTCTTATTTGGCAAGATTTTATTTCTTTCTTGGGGCTATGGAAAACAATGACTCATCTTACTGTTGTGGTATGTTATATTCTATGTTATATAATAAGGAACCAGAAACAGAAAGCAGAAGGTGTTAAAAAACTGAGAAAAGGCTTCTGAATTTCTTTGATAGGCATCACTAAATAACCTTAATATCTATGCTACTTTGCCTGTTCACAAACTAAAGCATGCTTTTCCACTACTGTCCTCATTGTTTTCTAATGGAGAAATGTCAATCCATACTGTCACTAGAACTCTCTTCACAATCTGTACCGTTTACAAGCTCTGTAATATTTAATTCATTAAATTATTGGAATTTTGTTTTCCAGCTATGATAATTTATGCACAAAATTATACCATATTAAGGATAATCCATTTAAGTTAAAAAAATTAAAATCGAATCACATCATTTCCTACCTCTAATATGCCCCCAATTAAGCCCTATAACTATAGATAGTCATATCAATTAATACCAGAAATCAATTAAAACCAGAAATCTTAATGAAAAAAAGTGAGGGGATATTAAGAGAGAGAATGCTTTAGAACCAGAAGAACATTTAAACCTAAACATAATAATATAAGAGTCAACATCATAAAAGTTGAAGTTATGAGTGCTACCCCAAGAAAAAAATATAGGGAAAATAGAACTGGCTGAAAATGGAATTTTGGTAGATAATGGCAGATGGAAGAAGAGCTGCTGCAGAGATTGAGGAGAAGTGAGCAAAATCAGAAGTCTCTGGCTTAAGGTATTTGAAACTTGATGCTGTTGACCTTTAAGAGTAGATCATTTTTTATGATGATGACCTGTCAGTACACTCTAGGATGTTTAGTAATATTCTAATCTGTGGTCTACCAGTTGCACTTCCTACACCTCACTTATGATAACCAAAATACACATGACATTGCCAAAGGTCTTCTGGGTAGCTGATATGACCCAGTGAGAATAATTAATCTGTGCCTTAACTTCTACATTTGCATTTCAGTGTTAGTCCTCCACTCAGCTGTACACTGCAGCTGTTATATTGTTCAAATTAAAGACCATGTCATTTATCAATATAATTAATGTTTTCATAACCCTTTTACACACAGTTTTATTACAAATATGCAAGATCAAATATGTCAGAGTTAAGCTGTTTTAAAGCTATAGTTTTAGCAAGTTTAGAGAAATGGGTGATTGTTTTGGTAATATAACAAGAATGAAAATTTATAGCAAATTCAGGAAGGTTTGATTTATCATAAATTTGACTTGAGGTGATAAAGTCACATTAGACTGCTATCATAACTCTGGACTATTTGTACTACAACTAGATTTGTTTTGAGTTTTTCCTTTCTTTTTGAGACAGGGTCTCAGTAAAGCTTGGAAGATGACCTCGAAGTCTTAGTCTCTTGCCTGCATCTCTCAAGTACTGGTATTACAGGTATTTGCCACCATTCCTGGTTTATGCATTGCCTAAGATGGAACCCTGGGTCTGTTGAACTGCACTCCCAGCCCGTTTCTTGTTTCTGATTGTGGTAAAAAGCATACTCTATAATTTTCATTATCTTAACCATTTCTCTTTTTCCCATTAATGAATTTATTTATTCACTTTATACCCTGATCACAGCCCCCCATTCCTCTCTTCCCAGTCTCACACTCATGTCCTCCTTCCCCATTGCCCCCTCTCCTTAGCTGAGAAGCAGAGGTCCCCATGGATATCAACCAACCCTGGCATCTCAAGTCACAGCAGGACTAAGTTAAATGTACCTTCTCCCACTGAGGCCAGACAAGCTATGGGGAAAGGATCCAGAGGCAGGCAAGAGTCAGAAACAGCCCCTACTCTCATTATTAGGGGACGCATATGATGACCACCTTGCACATTTACTACATATGTGTAGGGGATCTAGACCCAGTCCATGCATGCTCTTTGGTTGGTGGCTCAGTCTCTCTGAGCTCCCATGGGCCCAGGTTAGTTTCCTCTGTAGGTTTTCTTGTGGTGTCCTTGACCCCTGCAGTTGGCTCCCTCAATCCTTCCTCCCACTCTTCCACACAACTCCCTGAGCTCCACCTATTGTTTGGCTGTGAGTCTCTGCATCTGTTTCCATCAGCTGCTGGATGGAGCCTCTCAGAAGACAGTTCTGCTAAGCTCCTGTCTGAAAGCATAACAGACTGTCATTAATAGGGTAAGGGATTGGCTCTGTCCCATGGGGTGGGTCTCAATTTAGGCCAGTCATTGTTTTGCAGTCCCTCATTCTTTTCATCCCTGAACACCCTGTAGGGAAGACCCAGGTCTTCCGTTTGTCTCAGAGATACCCCTCAATGATTTCTTTTCTCTCCCAGCCTCCTCCCTCCTCCTCTCGCCATATCTGATCCCCACCCAGATACCTCCATACATGCACTTCCCATGTCTACTTTATTTCCCCTTCTCAATGAAATTCATCCTCCCTTGGGCCCTCCTTATTTCTTAGCTTCTTTGGGTCTGTGGATTGTAACATGGTTATCCAGTACTTTATGGCTAATATCCACTTAAAAGTTAATACATAGCATGTATGTCTTTCTGGGTCTAGGTTATGTCCCTCAGATGATCTTTTCTAGTTCCATCCATTTGAATACAAATTTCATGATGCCCTTGTTTTTAAGAGTCGAATAGTATTCTATTGTGTAAATGTACCACTTTCTTTATCCATTCTTTGGTTGAGGGACATCTGGGTTCTTTCCAGTTTTTGGCTATTACAAATAAAGTTGCTACGAACATAGTTGAGCAAATGTCCTTGTGGTGTGGTGGAACATCTTTTGAGTATTTCCAGGAGTGGTATAGCTGGATCTTAAGGTAGAACTAATCCCAATTTTCTGAGAAACCTATATATTGATTTCCAGAGTGGTTGTACAAGTTTACACTCACACCAGCAGTGGCAAAGTGTTCCTCTTGCTCCACATCTTGCCAGCATGTGTTGTCACCTAAGTTTTTAATTGTAGCCATTGTGATGGATGTAAGATAGAATCTGAGTCAACTTGATTGACATTTCCCTGATGACTAAAGATGTTGAACATTTCTTTAAGTGCTTCTTAGCAATTAGAGATTCCTCTGTTGAGAATTCTGTTTAGATCTGTACCCCATTTTTCTTATTTATCTATCTATCTATCTATCTATCTATCTATCTATCTATCTATCTATCTATCTATCTATTTAATGGCTTCATTGTCTGATCACAGACCTCTCCCTCCTTTTCTGTCAGTCTGATCCTCACTCCCTTTCCTCCCATTTCCCCCCTCTCTTTCTTCTCAGAGAAGGGGAGGCCTCCCCTAGGTACCAACCTACCTTAGCATCTCAAGTCTCAGCAGGAATAAGTGTACTCTCTCCCACTGAGGCCAAACAAGTCAGTCCAGCTAGGGGAAAGCAAACCAAAGGCAGGAACAGAGTCAGAGACAGCGCCTACCCCCACACGATGACAAAACTGCACATTTGCTACATATGTGTAGGGTGTCTAGATCCAGTCCATGCATGTTCTTTGGTTGGTGGCTCAGTCTCTCTGAGCCTCCATGGGCCCTGATTAGTTTACTCTGTATCTCTTCTTGTGATGTCCTTGACAACCTCCCCCTCCCATCCCTCAATCCTTCCTCCTACTCTTCCACAGAATTTCCTGAACTCTACCTATTGTTTGGCTGTGAGTCTCTGCATATGTTTCCATCAGCTGCTGGATAAAGCTTCTCAGAAAACAGGTCTGCTAGGCTCCAATCTGAAAGCATAGCAGACTATCATTAATAGGGTAAGGGGTTGGCTCTCTCCCATGGGGTGGGTCTCAATTTGGGCCAGTCATTGCTTTGCTACTCATTCTCTGCTTCATCTTTATCCCTGAGTATCTTGTAGGCAAGACAAATTTTAGGTAGAAGGTTTTATGACTGGTGTCTTCTTTCCTCCACTGGGAGTCCTACCTGGCTACATGAGCTGGCCACTTCTGACCCCTGCTGCTAGGGGTCTCAGCTAGTCACCCCATAGACTTCAGGAAGCCTCTTCTCTCCCAGATTTGCCCCCCAGGCCTATTTTTTTCTCTCTCTTGGTCTTCCCCTCACCCCTGATCTCCTCACACTTGATGCCCACCTCAGTTCCCCCCCAACTTCTCTCCTACCCAATTGCCTCCCTCCTTCTACTTCAGATGTCTATTTATGTCTATACATACCATGCATTTCTTTCTGGGTCTGGGTTACCTCACTCAAGATGATCTTTTCTAGGTCAATCCATTTGCTTGCAAATTGCATGATGTCTTTGTTTTTAATAGCTGAGTGGTATTCCATTGTGTAAATGTACCACAATTTATCCACTCTTAGGTTGAGGGACATCTAGGTTGTTTCCAGTTTGTAGCTATTACAAATAAAGCTGCTATGAACATAGTTGAGCAAATGTTCTTGTTTTATGGTGGATGCTGAGGTAGAGCTTATTCCCAATGTTCTGAGAAAGCACCAGATTGATTTCCAAAGTGGTTGTACATGTTTGCACTCCCACCAGCAATGGAGGAAGGAGTATTTCCCTTGCTCCATCATACCAGCATGCACTGTCACTTGAGTTTTTTATCTTAGCCATTCTGATGTGTGTAAGATGGAATCTCAGAGTTGTTTTGATTTGCATGTCCCTGATGACTATGCAGATGTGCAGCTTGGTCATGTGTGTCCCCTAAAGTTGAACATTTAAGTGTTTCTCTGAAGTTAGTGATTCTTTGCTTGAGAATTCACTGTTTGGCTCTTTGCCCCATTTTTAATTGGGTTATTTGGTTTATTGCTGTTAATTTCTTGAGTTCTCTATATATTTTGGGTTGGTATTAGCCCATTGTCAAATGTAGGACTGGTTAAGATCTTTTCCCAACCTGTAGGTCGACATTTTGTCCTGTTTACAATATCCTTTGCTTTACAGAAGATTTTCATTTTCATTCTGTCCCATTTATTAATTGTTAATCTTAGTGCCTGACCTATTGGTGATCTGTTCAGGAAATTGTCTCCTGTGCTAATAAATTCAAGGCTATTCCTCATATTCTCTTTTATTAGACTTAGTGTATCTAGTTTTGTGTTGAGATCTTGATTCACTTGGACCTGACTTTTGTGTATGGTGATAAATATGGATATATTTGCAGTTTTCTAAATGTAGAAATCCAGTCAGAACAGCATGATTCGTTGAAGATGCTTTCTTTTTTCTATTCTATGGTTTTGGCTTTTTGTCAAAAATTAGGTATCCGTAGGTGTGTAGGTTTATTTCTGGATCTTCCATTGAATTCCACTGATCAACTTGTCTGTTTCAATGGCAATACCATGTAGGTTTTTTCTTACTATTCCTCTGTAGTACAGCTTGAAATCAGGGATGGTGATACCTGCAGAAGTCCTTTTATTGTACAGGATTGTTTTAGCTACCCCAGAGGTTTCAAAATGATTTTTTCCACTCATTCTTCAATCTAATATTTTTCCATAGCATAAAACCAATGCAGTATGAACCTCAGAACCAGTATGGGTGAATGGCCTATTAAACCAGTTGTAAAAACAATAGCATGGACCCAATTTGCTTTCATACTTAACAGTGCTCAGATAATGAAAATAGAGGAAAAGTGAGCTTACCTTTGGATGATATCTGCTTGTTTATTTAAAAAGTCTGCCTTTGTTCATTGCTTTTAAGTAGAAACTTAAGGACAAAACCCATAAAATTCATGCAACAGTCTCATGAAATGAAAAAAAAATATTCAGAGGGGCACTACACAGTTGTTTTTCCTTTGCTCCATTTCATTGAACAAATAAAGTTCAAAGTTTAAATATATAATATATATAAGATCTATATTATGAGGGTAGGAAAACTTTGTTTTATTTTATTTTATGTGTATGAGTTTTTGCCTGAATGTATGTCTGTGCATTGCCTACAGAGGCCAGATGAGGGCACTGTTTCCCCTGGAACTGGAGTTCTGAACATTGCTAACCACTACATTGGAATCAAACCTAACTCACTGCAAAAGGAGTAAGTGCTGTTAAAAACATAAGCTGTCAAAAATATATAAAAGGAAAAGTCTAATGTTTCCCATTATGATGACTTTTGAAAGTTTTTTTTCCCTTTGGATAGTGAAAATATGTACATGTGTGCCTACATACATACATGAACACATACTTAAGTGTGAGATTCTTCTACCAGGATATGTATTACTTTTTATTCTCCAATCATAGTGAGTGTTTTTAACAACAAAATTTAGCACTTTTTCATATGGCATATTCTGTCTCCTCGCTGTTTGGTAGTTCTTTAGTAGCTGCATATAATTCCATTATGTAGACCTACCATAAAGGTCACTTACTTGAGTCTTGTTTGGCTGCTGTGGGTCCCTGGTAGAGAATTGTTCTGTGGGCAAGCAGGAGCCATAAAGGATGGACACAATCTACAAAAAAAAAATAGTGAAAGGGCTAGAGGGAAAAAACTATGGGGAAATTAGGTCTGTACCATGACACTGAGTACCTAGAGGATTGAGATGGGTTGGGAGAAGAGACTCCTGTGGACAGGCTGCAGCAGGACTAAGAGTATGTCTGAAGAGACCAGAATGAAGGACAAGAAGGATGATAAAGATCACCTATATCATCTTAATATTTTTTATTGCTAAAATTTTATTACATTTATTTATTTGTGTATGTGTGTATATGTATGTGTATATAAATAAGCACATGCTGCTGCTAATGTATGGAGGTCAGAGAACAAGTTATAGGACTTAATTTGGCTCTTTCTTTCTACTCTGGTTCTAGGGCACTAACTCGGGTTTTCAGACTTGGCAGCAAGTACTTTTGCCACTGAGCCACCTTGCTTGTCTTCATCTTAGTGATATTTTAGTGTACATCCACAATATTGTGTACTGTATTGAAATGATAAGACTCCTCACTATCCTCTCCACTCATATTCTCTTGTAGGGTCTGAGTGCTTAGTAGACTCTCAAGACCTTAGCCCAACAGATCCCATATGTAAGTACCATTTAGGCCATAAGACTCAGCATGTAGAGAACAGCACTTGCCAAAACTAAAACAAAGGCCTAATCCATCAAAGTCCATATAGTTCTGGGAAAGTCTCTAAATGTACTACCTTGCTTTTCGGCTTCTGTAGTTCTGCTTTTGGCTAACTGCTCTTGTTAACTGAAGTATGTCAACTCAGAAAATGATTTTTGTGATTAAATCTCATCCTGAGAAAGGCCCAGGGCTACACTGGGATCCTGAGCACCCAGTGTAGTCTCCTGCCAACCAATAAACAAACACTTTCTATTGGTTTAAACCCATGTCCAAGCAGTCTTCTCTGGTAAATAGCCCACAATATTTCTGGAGGTTCCGCCAACATCCCAGAGACCAGACCTTGAGATACTCTTTGCTCCAAGGGGCTTTCTTTGACCCCTGGTGAGCAAGGAAGTGTATGGTGGTCAGGGGAGTATGCAACCTGAGATGTTCCAGGCCCCCAGAGCTCCCTTTGATCAATCACTGCCTTTGATCAATCACTTCAGAAGAGTCTGTCTGACACCTCCATCCTAACAGGAAAGAAATTAAGAAGTCGTCTTATCTGTCACTCTGGAGGTAAGTCTGGTTAATGCACCCTCTGTTTAGATACATAGGAGAGGGTGGAGGGTGGGTGTTGTTGCTGATCTAGTGTTTTGGATCCATGTGAGGCAGCATTAGATCACTCTATCCGTATAAATGTGTGGTGATGGTGGTTACCCTGGTTGTTTTCAGTATGTGTGTATGTGTGTGTGTGTTTATGTGTTTCTGTCAGTTCTATTTCCCTGTATTGATCAGTGGCTTTCTCTGATCTGAGAACCCCCTGGCATAAGATCTGTGTCCCCTCCTGTTGAGAATCCAAATCCTTTCGGCTCTGCCAGATCACAGAAAGAGGATAAAAGTCCTTCCCACTGTTCCACTTTAAGAACCCTATCACTTGCTTGGTTCCTGCTCACTGTCAGGGTAGGTCACTATATGGATGTGGGGAAGAGCCAGGCCTCTCATCCATGGCTCCTGCCATGTAAGTGGAATGCATACAGGAAGGAGCAAATAGTTCCTTGAAATAGTTCCTTGAAGTGAGCATTTCCTCTGCTCCCTGCTTGCTCCAGCAGGCCCAGGGAAGGGGAAAAGTTCCCCTGGACTGAGCCCAAAGGAAAAGAGACAGTTTCACTCCTTTTTCATTCATGATTTGCATCTGATTACTAATCAATGATCTGTATAATTGAAAAACCAATTGAATACCCCCAAACTCATCATTCTTTGGGGGGGGGGGAGAGAGAGAGAGAGAGAGAGATCATCCCTGGGCAGGGAGATTGCTGCCAGACAATATAGCCTAGACCAAATGGATTTTCCCTTCTATTCACCACTCTCCAAAGAGACTTTAAACAACGTTTCCTAGGTCCTTTTACAGGATTGAAGACAGCTATTAAAAAGATTTTCTTTGTCACCCAGTTGCCCCTAAGTGTTAGAAAAAGTTATGAAAGTTAAAGATATAAATAAGTAGGTCCCAGTTGCTGGGGTAGCTCAAAGGGTGTTTAGCAACAGAAGGATGTCTGTTGAAAGTTATTTTTTATCTTCTCTTTTCTCCATACGACCAGACACTTAAAGTGTACATTAGTAAGTTAAAGGTCAATATGAAATATGGATTGCTTGTTTGTAGTCACACTAGAAACATCTCTGAGTTGTGTTATGCACTATGGGTATGAATATATGGTGATGGTAAAACCCCCACTATCTCCCACAGGCTTGGACTGGACACTGAGGAAGACAAATAAAGGGAAGGAATTAACAACCCATGTTCCGTATTGACCTTTACTTACTGACGTCCACTATAAATGTCTGGTTGTACTGAGAAAAGGAAAGGAGTGGGAGTTTTATCTTTTGAGATAGGAATGCAAAGTTTACAATTCTATTTATGCCCAGTGTCTGGATCCCCTAGTTTCTAGAAACAAAGAAGTTTCCATTACAAAAATTAGGGTTGTAAAACTGAGGCTTCCTGAAATTTTCCTTTAAAAGAATCTGGCCTTTGGAAAACAGGAAAAATCTGGGGAATCAGACTCTATGCCACAGGAAGGAACCCTAAGGTTAGAGTTAATCACTTCCAGCCAGAAATCAGTTGGGATTGCTGGTTATGCTTAGACACCCAGTACCCATACTACACACGGGTAGGAACAAACCAGACTGTCAGCCCATTGATTGACAAAACTCACTTTGACTAGGGACAGCCCAAATTAACAACATAAGACTTATAAGGGGCTAAAACTTGTCTAATGTCTAAATCCTGTAACCTAGATATTTCCCCTTATTCTGATGTCTGTTATTCAGTCTTGTGAGTTAACCCATCTAGATAACAGCAATATTGTCAAGCCCCTGAGACTGCTTGGTGGGCATATACCAGTTGTTTGATTAAATGTTCCTCTTCTGATGCTTCCCAAACCAAGAGGACAGGATGATCAGGACCTAGAGGTATTAAAAGGCATGAGATTCCCTTGCAGAAATAATTCTACAGAATTGAAAAAGTTTAGACTTCTAATGAGATTTTAAAAAGTAAAACTATATATGCCTTTTGGAGAAGCCTTTTGTTCTGGGCTAATTTATCAGAATAGTAGAAAGAGTAGGTGGAGGAGAAAATTTTCCCAACTTAAAGAAAGAGATGTCCTTAAACATACAAGATGCTTACAGAACACCAAATTGGCTAGACCAGAAAAGAAACTTCTCACATCACATAAAAGCCAAAACACTAAATCTACAGAACAAAGAAAAAAATATTAAAAACAGCAAAGGGAAAAGGCCAAGTAAATACAAAGGTAGACCTATCAGAATCATACCAGAATTCTAAAGAGAAACCATGAAAGCCAGAAGGGACTGAGCAGATGTCATGCAGACTCTAAGAGAGCACAGATGTCAAACCAGACTACTATACCCAGAAAAACTTTCAATCAACATAGATGGAGAAAACAAAATATTCCATGACAAAACTAAACTTAAACACTATCTACCCAGAAATCTAGCCCTACAGAAGATACTAGAAGGAAAACTCCAATCTAACGAAATCAACTACAGCTAAGAAAACACAGGACATAAATAACCTCACAACAAAAAAAATCAAAAGAAAACAAGCACATAAACACAATATCACCACCAATTCTACAAAAAAAGGAACTGACATACATTGGTCACTATTATCTATCAACATTGATGGACTCAACTCTCCAGTAAAAAGACAATGACTAACAGAATGGTTGCAGAAACAGGATCCAACATTCTGCTGCTCCCAAGAAACACACCTTTGCAACAATGACTAACACTACCTCAGAGTAAAAGGCTGCAAAAAGCTTTTCAAGCAAACAGATGCAGAAAACAAGCTGGAGTAGCTATCCTAATATCAAATAAAATAGACTTTCAGCCAAAATGAGGAGGGACACTTCATTTTCATCAAAAGAAAAATCCACCATAAGGACACCACCATCCTGAACATATAGGCCCCAAATACAAGAATACCTGCATTCTCAAATGAAACATTATTAAAGCTCAAATCACAATACCTTAATAGTGGGAGACTTGAACACTCCACTCTTAACTAAGGGACGGATCATCAAGACAAAAGCTAAATAGGGAAATAATGACACTTATAGAGGTCCTAAATCAAATGGACCTAATAGATGTCTACAGAACTTTTCACCCAAACTCAAAAGAGTAAACTTTCTTCTCAGCACCCAATGGAACCTTCTCCAAAATTGACCATATAGTCAGACACAAAACAAGCCTCAACAGATTCAAGAAGATTGAAATAATCCCTTGTATCCTATCTGACCATCACAGCCTAAAACTGGACCTCAACAACAACAGAAATAACAAACAAACAAACAAACAGAAAAACCTACACGTGCATGTAAACTAAACAACTTTCTACTCACCTACAGCTGGATCAGAAAAGAAATTAAAAAAAAAATAAAAGACATTAGAGATTTCCTAAAATTCAATGAAAATAAAGGCACAACTTACCCAAACTTTAGGCACACAATGAAAGCATTGCTAAAAGGGAAGTTCATAGCACTAAGTGCCTTCAGAAAGAAGTTTAAGACATCTCATACAAGCCACTTAATGGCACACCTAAAAGCCCTAGAAAAATAAAAAAAAGAAGTAGACACACCCAAGAGGAGTAGATGGTTGGAAATAATCAAACTCAGGCCTGAAATCAATAAATTAGAAACAAATAAAACAAATCAAAGAATCAATGAAACCAAGAGCTGGTTCTTTGAGAAAAGCAACAAGATAGACAAACCCTTAGCCAAACTAAGTAAAAGCTAAAGAGAAACTATCCAAATCAGCAAAATTAGAAATGAAAAGGGGGACATAATGACAGACTCTGAGGAAATTCAAAGAATCATTAAGTCTTATTTCAAAAGCCCATATGCCACAAAATTTGAAAATCTAAATAAAATGGACAATTTTCTTGATAATTTCCACTTACCAAAGCTAAACGAAGATTAGGTAAATAGATTAAACAGTCTGATATCCCCCAAGGAAATAGAAGCAGTCATCAAAATTCTCCATACAAAACAAAAGCCCAAGCCCTAATGATTTTAGCACAGAATTCTACCAGACATTCAAAGAAGAGCTGATACCAATACTCTTCAAACTATTCGACACAATAGAAACAGAAAATAGAACATTACCAAACTCATTCTATGAGGCTACAGTAACCATGATACCTAAACCACACAATGACCTAACAAAAAAGAATTTCAGACCAATCTCTCTTATGAACATTGATGCAAAAATACTTAATAAAATATGCAAACTGAATCCAAGAACACATAAAAGATATCATACATCATGACCCAGTAGGCTTCATTCCGGCATGCAGGAGTGATTCAATATATGGAAATGTATCAATGTAATCCACCACATAAACAAACTGAAAGGAAAAAAAAAAAAGGAAAACATGACCATCTCCTTAGATGCTGAAAAAGCATTTGACCAAATCCAATACCCATTCATGTTTAAAGTTTTGGAGAAATCAGGGATACAAGGCACATACTTAAACATAGTAAAGGCAATATACAGCAAGGCTACAGCCAACATAAAACTAAACAGAGAGAAACTTAAATCAATCCCATTGAAATCAGGAACAAGGCAAGGCTGCCCACACACTCCGTATCTCTTCAACATAGTACTTGAAGTCCTAGCTAGAGCAGTAAGACAACTAAAGGAGAGCAAGGGAATATATATTGGAAAGGAAGAAGTCAAAGTGTCACTATTTGCAGGTGATATGATAGTATACACTAGTGACCCCAAAAATTCAACCAGAGAACTTTCAGCTGATAAACACCTTCAGAAAAGTGGCTGGATACAAAATTAACTCAAAAAAAAAAAATCAGTAACCCTCCTGTATACCAAAAACAAAAGAGTTGAGAAAGAAATTAGAGAAACAACACCCTTTACAATAGCCACAAATAATGTAAAGTGCCTTGGTGTGACTCTAACCAGGCATGTGAAAGACCTGTAAGAAAAAAAAATTAGTCTCTGAAGAAAGAAATTGAAGAAGATATCAGAAGATGGAAAGATCTCCCATGCTCATGGATCGGTAGAATTAACATAGTGAAAATGGTCATCCTGCCAAAAGCAATCTACAGATTCAATGCAATTCCCATCAAAATGCTAATACAATTCTTTACAGAACTTGAAGAAACAATTATCAATTTCATATGGAAAAAAACCCTCAAAATTGCTAAAACAATCCTGTACAATAACAGATCATCTGGAGGTATCTCCGTCCCTGATCTCAAGCTGTACTACAGAGCAATAGTAATAAAAACTGCATGGTACTGGCATAGAAACAGAATGGTGGATCAATGGAATCCAATAGAAGACCCAGAAATAAACACACACACCTATGGATACTTGATTAAAAAAAAAAGCCAAAACCATACAATGAAAAAAAGATAACATCTTCAACAAATGGTGCTGGTCTAACTGGAGGTCTACACGTAGAAAATGTAAATAGATCCATATTTATCACCCTGCACAAAACTAAAGTCTAAGTGAATGAAAGCCCACAACATAAAACCAGACACACTAAATTCTTTAGAAGAAAATAAGGAAGAGCCTTGAACTCATTGGCTTAGGACACTTGCTAGCTTTTTGATCACTTTCCCCTGGTGGGACTGCCTTGTCAAGCCACAAAGGAAAAGGACATTCTCAGTCCATATGCATTTTAATCATCTGGGCTGGATGGGAAAAAAGGGGAGGGGGAACGGGGAAGGTGGATGGAGAAAGGGGTTGGGTAGAGAGGGATGAGGCTACAACAAGGATGTAAAGTGAATTTTAAAAATTTAAAGAAAAAACATATATATAAAAAACCATATATATACGTTTCTTAGCCACACTTTGGGATCTAGCTTGAGAGCTACCAAAACTGGATATAAGGCTTCTGCCAAGGGAGTCAAGGGAGATAAATGTGATTTTTCCTTTAAGAAGCCTCACTCATGCTTGGGTGTATCTTTTTATTTCCCCATGTATCTCTCTTCTCAATCCCCTACCTCAGTTTCTGTTACTAGATCTTCTTAATGATCCCCACCTCTCCCTCATACTGACTCACCCTGAAATGCTTTCCTGTGGCAACAAAGTCAAATTACAAAAAAATTAAAGGAAAAAAAAAAGAAAGAAACTGACAAGAGAAAAGAAAATTCCTGCCATGAAAAATAGATTGGACATTGGAAAAAAAAAATCCAGGTTTTGCCCAAGAAGAGGTTTCTTCAGGCTGCTGCAGGTGGCAGTATGGAGCTGTGTCTCAGCCTCCTGATGCACTGCCACTGCTAGGAAGAATTCTTTAGTTTTATGTTACCCCCATCAAACTTAGGACTTTCTTACACAGTTTTCTACTCCATAGCTTGCCTTTTCACTCTGTTAACTGTGCCCTGTGATGCGATTAAGATTCTAATTTAATGTAACTCAATTCACCTCTCAGTATTCTTGTTAACTGTCATTTTGATGTTGTGTCCATGAAATTATTCCCACTTCTCCCTTCCTCCTTGACCTCCATATTTCCCTCTGAACATTCTGTAAGTTATAGCCTGTATATTTTGTTCTTTGATCCACTGTGTCTTAAATTTTCTATGTGATTTAAGGTAAGACACTAAATTCTATTTCTCCTTTCTTTCTTTTGTTCTTTCTTTTTTCCAGATAGATAGCTAGTTTCCCCAACACAATTGATAGGAAATACTGTACTTTTCCTGTTGAATGCTGATAACACACTTGTCAGAATAAGTTTATTACAAGAGTTATTAAGGGTCACAGAGCCTTGGGCCTGAAAAGCCCAATAAACCAGGTTCAAACATTCATTCATCCTTTGAAAGCCAATTAAACAAACAAGTAATAGCAAAAAAAAAAAAAAAGATTTATCCAATGTGGCTATATTGAGAAAAGGAACAAAAATCCAGTGACATGCCCCCCACACCCAGGCCTATACATAGTAAAAGAACAAAGACAGTCAAAGCACTTTTGAAATTCTTTGGTTGAAATGTCTTGTAGGTTGGTTATAGTAGAGTAGGCAAATCTGTTATGGGCCTCAGATAGCATCTGATGACTTTCTTTGCCTTTATGATGGTGAAAGCTAAGGGGTCTTCTTATCCATTCCAAAAAGGATTTCACCTGATAGTCATCAAACAGACAGAGGTGGGCAATAATGATTATTTCCAAGACTAAAGACAGTTTCAAATAATTTGGCTCCTTACTTGAAACATTGTAGCCTTTTATAATCACAGAAGTTTTAATCAGTCCATTGACCTTGTTTGTTTAACAGAGATACCAGTTGTTTTTACTCCCCTAGGAATTTCATTTACGTTCATAGTATGAGATGAAGCAATCTGGCATTTTATTAAGGTTTAATTTTTAGTATAAATTTAATCCTAGGAGTTAAGAAAGGCTCTTAGAAAGATTCTTAGAAAACATGAATATGGGCTTCTGCAAAACTGTCATAGAAAGTAAGATGTACTTAAGTGTGGGTACAGGCTTTCCAAGGGAGGGACACAGTTAATTGTCTTAGAACAAGCCATGTTTGTGGGTCTCGATTTAAATCACACAAAGTGGCTATAAAACATTCATTTTCTTTCTTTTCATAAGTGATATAAGGGAGGTGGCTCTGAAGATGGAATTATAATCTGATAAAAGGAAAGCAGGAGCCACAAGGGTTGCACAAGGAGTTTAGTTCTTGTTCTCTAATCTGTCAATGGAGTTTCTGGGGGAGATTCCTAGAAAATTGTAGCTTTACAGCTGAGCAAGAAGAAAAACTTCAATTATTTATTATTTGTGTTGGAATTCTTGTTATTCTTGCTTCTCTACTGCCAGGAGGCCAGGTTGACTCCAAGGTGAAGGCTCCCTAAAATTTTTCCTACCTTTTAATCCTGCCTTAATAAGATCATCAGAACAAGAGGTGGGTTTTTTTGTTTGTTTTGTTGTTGTTGTTTGTTTGTTTTTTCCTTTCAGTTTACTACGCCACAGTCTTCACTGGAACTCATATCCCCTAGCCTTATACATGCTGTCCCCATTTAATCTCAGGTCATACCAATCATAGTGTAAATCTTATTTTTGTAAGAATAAAAAAAAAAAAAAAAAGAGCCAGGCAGTTCCTGGGCAGGGAACTAGAAAATGAGCAAATCTGATTCTTCCCATTAACAACCAGTTCTGTCTCGGCTGGAAGCTGGAAACACCTTTGGTTTTACAGAAGCCAGAAATGCTTAGAGGCACTGAATCCCCTTCTGCTTTCCTACTTGTATCTTTCTTCTTCTTTTATATATAATAGCTACCTGGTACCATGAGTGATTAGATACTTTTATTGTCCCATTAAGGTGTGACAAAAAAACTCTAGTCCAGCCACCAGGATGGAAAAGGACATGAGCACCTCGGAGGTAAGAAAATTGGATTTACTAGTCACCCTCCATTTTTCTTTTGTTTTGTTTTTGGTTTTGGTTTTCGTTTTCTGAGACAGGGTTTCTCTGTGTAATCTTTGCTGTCCTGGACTCACTTTTAGAACAGACTGGCCTCAAACTCACAAAGATCAGCCTGCCTCTGCCTCCTGGAGTGCTGGGATTGCAAGAGTGCACTACCAAGCCTGGTACATCCTCCATTTTTCAGTTCATTAAAGCCTTATTGACTGTGGTGGGACATTCAGTGGCAACCCATTCTTGGAACCCACTTTCACAATACACGATCTCTGCTTACTTCCTTTCTGTCAATCTCTCAGCTACAATAAAACTTCATTCTGCTAGACATCGTTTCATAGTCTGTGAAATAGTCTTTGAGCTCCAAAGACAAATGATCTGGATGTCAGTGGCTCATTTAGTCTAGTGTTCTGTTGGTTGTCTCACACCCTAGCTCCCTAAGTTATGCTCACCCAAGTTGAGAAGGCCTCTGTTACACTTAGGAATCCCCAGCTTTTCTCCCATATTGCATAAAAAATAGTGTGAGAAATAATGAGAAATCACCCCATACACTTTGAGGTCCAGCTCTTTACTGAAAAATGTGCACTGCATAAGTTGTCTCAAATAGAATAATTTACCATCTAAGACATACCTTAGGCTGTTATCCACACACACTGTTATCCTTAAATCTCTTTCAGGTCCTGGCTCCTGGTTACACTTTGAACATTTTAAACAGAGACAGTTTAAACAGAGGGTGGATGGGAGATTTACACAGCAAAGATATCACCGGAATTAACTACACCTGTGTTGTCCTTTTCCAATAATTGTCACCCAGGTTCATCTACTCACCTGACAGAATTATGATTTTCCTGATAAGGGCATAGACAGACCAGGACTTAATGGTGGTTGTGACCCTGCACTGCCCCCTTGAACTACCTTTGGCCTTTTTTTTTTTTTTGGATGGTCAATCCTGGTAAACAAGCATTTACATCCTAGCACTGTAAATTTCACTTATCTCTAACAGTCTTGGTTAGCGTACTACTTATCTTCAAGGTATTTTGGGGGAAGTGTTCCTTTAGATAAATTCTACTTTGTGTGACTTAATGTCTACTAAGCTAATCTATTAGTAAATGTTCTATGACATCAATTGTATTACTTGGAGTTTCTCTTATATTACTATCACATTTTCTCAATTCCCCAAAAAATTCCATTTTCACCAGACAATGTTTGATTCATGTTTTTTTAATCAAATATTTCAAAGAACACAATAGGTCAATTAGCCTTTTTTGCTGCCTTTCAGCTTCTTTTTCTCTTGTCTCTTCACCTTCCCTTTTCTCTTTGTTTCTCAACTTCCTCTTCCCACCATCCATCCATGGTGCAGAATTCCTCTACCTTCATTATATAAATTAATAAACACACCACACTTTGT
This sequence comes from Psammomys obesus, assembly GCF_907164565.1. Classification (NCBI taxonomy): domain Eukaryota; kingdom Metazoa; phylum Chordata; class Mammalia; order Rodentia; family Muridae; genus Psammomys; species Psammomys obesus. The sequence goes on from NW_026590365.1 coordinate 164,779, forward strand.
AGGAAGACTAGATTCTACATATAGACGCTGAGAGGATCCCCCTCTCCGAATCTTTCTCCCCCAAAGGCATTCTCTTTCTAGTTGTTAATAAAATAATTTTAGGCATCTAAGAGTCTCTAGTGAGGAGCAATGGGAAAAATTGTAAATCCTAATTTCAGTGTGTCACCTTTAGTGCATTAGAGAACTTCTGGCAAGTTTCATGTTTCCTATGATCTGGCTATTTGATACTTCATAATAGCAAAAATCTCAGAATTATAGAACATTCAAAAGTGAAGAGACTTCAACATAAAAGAACTTAATCACACACATTTTTACTTTTCTTCAGAATCCAAATTAATTTTACTTAAACAGACAATACAATATAAAAACAGGGACGATCAGTCCAAGTATGACATTTAGAAAATTCAGAGCACATGACTTTCACACATAGAATACACACAAGTTTCAGCATCATCCAAGTTATTAGTGAGGGAACTTGCAGAATAACAAATGATTTCAATGTCATCTGGGAAACTAGATATTTTCACATATCAAATGAAAAATGTTAAAAAAGTATGAAATTCTTGATACAATACTGTTTAATATCATAGATATCACACATACTTGTTGGGGTCATCAGAAAGAAATTATTTGTATCTATATAAGATGAAAATATGCAACTTTAAAGTCAGGGCTCTAATTAACACCAAAAATCAAAAACAGATCCACATTTTCCAAGAGAATTGGACACTTATTGGGTGGGCTTGTTCTATAATGTTCCACTGAAATATGAAGCTCCTTAAGGAAGCTGCAGTTGTGTTGAAGTTTCTGTAGACCAATGGACTAACTAGAACTATGAGCTTGTGAAGAGACAGGATGCTGCACATGGAGACTGAAACTCACGTCAGGCTGCCTTTGCTCTTCTTAATTTGATGGTGAATGTTGCAGGGCTTCTTGGCTCTTGTCTCCTTGCAGGAAGGAATTCAGCCAAGAAACACAGATATTTTATTTCTTTTCTTCTGTTGTCTTCTTTCAGATGCTACCCTAAGTATGGTTTTTCTGGTCAGGAATTGTCACTCTTTGATAAAGTTCTCCTCCCCTGATATTTGGCTGCTTGTCTGCCACATGGCTGACTTCCAGGCCTAAATCAAAAGGCATGACTCTCTCTTTCCCTATAAAATTTTTGTCTCTTTTCCTATGAAAATTTTCTCTAAAACTCATCTTCTATAGTTTGTGAATTTCATTTTTCAAATTCATGAAACAAGAACCCAAAAGCCATGAGCCCAGAGCAGCTTTGGTGGCTGTGGAAATTTTTCAGGACCTCAATAAAGGCTCCATCATTCTCAAAGATACCCTAATATTTCCATATAATCTTGAGGAGACAATTATATAGCAAAGCAACAGAAACAAAGTTAAACAAAGAGAAACTGGGAAGCATCCAAAAAAGCAAAAAAGTCCAGGGCTTGGAAGAGGGAGGTGGAGTAGGCTTCTTCAACATTAGGAACAGGATTGTAAGTTTTACACCATGGATGGTAAATATATTTTAATGAATATTTGTGAAGTAATTGGCATATTCATGAGGTAAGGTGGCTGCTTTTCTATCCCAAATGACTGAACAGATCCTCCTCTGTTATTTTCTTCCATGATCTCCACAAAAGGAGAAGGTGTCAAAACCACAATGCAAGTGGTACTATAATGACATTGGGTTATTATATTATTGTTAGAGGATGTGTTTGGTTGTATGGCCTGGTTACTTAGTTTCTGACATAGTGTAAACAATTTAATAACAACATTAGCAGTGTTTAACAGTGATCATCAGGAAGCTACCAACATTCAACTAGTTTGCTTTGATTATTTGCTATTTCACTTGTCTTTGGTGTGGTATGCACCATGGTAGAGGGTTTTCTTTAGAAGCCATCTTTACCCACAGCTTACTCAATTATGATTAGATGCATTAGAAGAATATGTAAAATGGCAGCAGGGCCTTCTGTGTGTTCTTTGGGGTGGATGGGGGGATGTGTCTGTGAGTGCCACTCAGAGCCTGACAAGAAAGACCTAGACTAACTTTCTTGTTTTTTTCCTAGAGCCCTGTTCTCCCTCTTATCTGGTCAGCTTGGCAAGCTCTCTTATTTACCTTCCTCGGGGTTCATGACCTTGCCATTTTAGCCGTAACACTTTAACATGCACTTTTAACTCTGACATTTTTCCTACCATAACAATACCATTCATTGCCAATCTCTCTATATTTGACATAACATCCTTATGATTATTGGGTATAGCTTGTGGAATGTATTACTTAGCAGACCACTAGCTTCCACCAACTCCAAAGCTAAAAATGTTGTAAGAAAGCATCAGAAACATATAGAAGAAAAATTCCAGTCTACTGTGACCCCTGACCTGATGTGCTAAACAATGCCTTTCGTAACTGCATTGATTTATGACTTTCTTTTGTTAAGGGTCTATAAAAGTTCATGTTATCTCATTCACGTCATTTAGGGGAAACCGAATATGGGTTCTTTTTTTTTTAACTTTTACAACTAAGGGATTTATTTATTTATTTTGAGCAAGATACATAGAAGTTACTTAAGGGAGAATAATTCTCATAAAACTAAAGAACTAAATGGAGTCAGATTGTCCAAGATTGTGTCAATGTTTTAACCCATTCAAGGATCTTCACCACAACTGAGAAACAACTCTAATTGTCTAGGGACTAAATATTGTTTTTCATTTAAGTTTAAATTTTTATAGATATTAATTACAGTTCATTCACTTTGTATCCCAGCTGTCACCCCCTCCCTCATTCTCTCCCAATCCCACCTTCTCTCACTTATCTCCTCACATGCCCCTCTCCAAGTCCACTGATAGGGGAGGTCCTCCTCCCCTTCCATCTGATCTTAGCCTATCAGGTCTCATCAGGACTGGCTGCATTGTCTTCCTCTGTGGCCTGGTAAGTCTGCTCCCCCTTTGGGGGAAGGTGATCAAAGAGCCAGCCACTGATTTCATGTCAGAGACAGTCCCTGTTCCCCTTACTAGGGAACCCTCTTGGATACTGAGCTGCCATTGGCTACGTCTGAGAAGGGGTTCTAAGTTATCTCCATGCATGCTCCTTGGTTGGAGTAGCAGTCTCAGAAAAGACCCCTGGGCCCAGATTTCTTGGTTGTCATGCTCTCCTTGAATATGTGTTCTTGAACCATAGACATTCATACCTGATTGGCCCAGAATAAATTATTTTATACTGCTTTGAAATCTGAGCTGGTTTCTGTCTGAAAAGAGAGGCATGGTATGTTCCTTTTACCCTATACATATATACATACATACATACATACATACATACATACATACATACATACATGCATACATACATACATACATACTCATATATTCTATCAGTCCTGTTTCTCTAAAGAATCCTGACTAATACACTAGTCTTTTTTAATCTCATGCACAAACAATATCTTTCCACAGTTACTGCTACAATCTGTTTTATTGCCTGCCTTTATGTACTCACTACTTCAACATTGGAATTAACAAAACTCCATTCTTGAGTCTATGTTCTCCAAACATGCCATGTATTCTATATCTCCATGTTTTGTACATGATGCATGATTCAAACATTTCTGGAGCATTATACTGAAATCTTTTAATATAAAATTAGATAGCACTGCAGTTTTTCTATTCAAAGAAGCTCTACGACTGGTTTCAGAGATATATATGTACAAAATAAATGTCACTGTATTATGTCAAGAATAGTGGCAGAGATATTCACAGAAAGATGGAGGAAATTTAGGAAGAAGAAAATTTAACATAACCAAAGGTAACAGGGAAGCTCTCTGGAAGAGGTAAGACAAGAGGTAAATTTGAAAGAATGAATAAGATTTTAGCCAGGTATACACAAGAAAGCATGACAACTACAGGTAATTACAATAATATAACATTTCTAGAACATTAAGTATCAGTTATAATGGAGATCATTGCAGTCATCATGGTGCAAAGAATCTTGAGGACCACACTACTTTATCTTATATTGTGCCATAGCTACTTTTCTATAGGTGTGGTAAAACACCATGACCAAGGCAATGTCTAAAAGGAAGAGTTTATTGTGGGCCTACAGTTTCAAATTGTTAGAGTCAGTGACACTGTAGTGAAGGAACAATTTTGAGCTCATATCTTAATCCACAACCATGAGATAGATTGAGAGAGGGCACTGGGGATATCATGAGTCTTTTGAAACTTCAAAGCCCACCCCACCTTACCCAGCAACACACCACTACAACAACACCACAAGTCCAAATCCTTTCCAAACAGTTTCTGCAACTGAGAACCAAGTATTCAAATATATAAGCCTATGTGGGACATTCTTTCTGTTGTTGTTGTTGTTTGATTTGTTTTGTTTTGTTTTTCAAGACAGGGTTTCTCTGTGTAGCTTTGGCTGTCCTAGACTCGCTTTGTAGACTAGGTTGGCTGCAAACTCACAGAGATCTGCTTGCCTCTGCCTCCCCAAGTGCTGTGTGCCACCATGCCCTGCTTATGGGCCATTCTCATTCAAACCAAGTATGCTATAGAAAGGCATAAAAAAATCTTAAGAGAATGGTATTTTAAATACGAGGAACAAGCCAGACATGGTGACACATGCCTGTAATCCCAGCACTCAGGGAGGCAGAGGCAGGTGGATCTCTGTGAGTTTGAAGACAGCCTGGTCTACAAAGCAAGTCCAGGATAGCCAAGGCCACACAGAGAAATACTGTCTCAAATAAAGCATAATAATAATAATAATAATAATAATAATAATAATAATCAGGTAATTCTGGCAAGGAATGAGAGATGAATGATGGGATTAATTAAAGGCAAGATAATACCTAGAACTACCTGTTATAAAGGACACATGGTTTACAGTAAACCCTCAAACAATAAGAAGAATAGCTGATGATGAAAGGAAAACATGAGAAATGGTATGGTATCGTAACCATCAAAGGAAGAGAGTATTTCAACAAGAAAAATTGTCAATTAAGTACTGAAATTTTTGTCCCTTAGGCATATATATTTAATGATCTATGTAAATGGGCAAAGCCCATGGGGAAGCAGTGCCACTTTTGAGCAATGGACTGTTACCTAGAAGGGTAAAATGAAATAATTTTTTGTTTCACAAGTTGCATTTGATGATGTTTTATTACAGCAATGGAATTCCTAACTAAAACAGAAATTGAATTGCTTCCCCACAGTAGAGGTAAGGAAGATAATGTTTGGAGTGCAGAAGATCATTTAGGGCATCTCTTGTTATTACGAGGTCCTGCGATTAAAGTCAATAGGAAATTGCAACAACCTAGTCCAGACAGGATGACAAAGGGCACAGACTCATCAACAGTGAATGAATGGGTCACTCCTCCAGGAGAAGAACTACGAGCTGCTAAAGTGTTTGCTGGGGTCAGAGGACATACACAATGGGCAGTAGAGGAAGGTATTATAAAATGCAGCCAAGGTCATGAGACCAGTTGAAGAAAGAATTGTAATTGATGTGAATATTTGTCTTATTTTGTTAGGAATGTGTTTGTGCATATATGTACACATGTTTAACAAATTTTGTGTTTTTGTTCTATTTTTTATCATGTAATATAATATAGATTGAATCAATGTCTTTGGGTTTTCAAGTAACATTTAAGTTATGATTTCTAAAAAACTAAGTACTCCTCCAGGGACATTGCCATCTATTCTAAAATATATAAGGCATTTCCAGTTGTACATAGGATAGTTATTTTATTTTAGGTGAAATTATGAGCTGGTTCTTATTTTCATTTGGAAATTAAACATGGCACAAGGAGATGTGCTTCTATATCAGGTTGACAAAGGGTGTACTTGTGATGGTTAATCTTGGTTGTTAACTTGATTGCATCTGAAATCCGCTAAAACCCAGGCAGCTAGCTTGTGGGGGATTTTCTTGATTGGATTATATTGAAGTGGGAAGACTAAATCTGAGCCACACCTTCTGGTGGCACCTCACAAAAAAGGACCTGGAAGAAGGAAGCTTCTGTTTTTTTTCCCCTGCTTGCCCTTACTCTTGCTGACAAGTTCATCTATCCTGTCCCTGAAGTGATTCTTCACTGGATTAGAAGTGGATTAGAATGTACTTCTTTGGGATTCCAATGTAGACTGAAGACCAATAGTTCTTTAAGAATCTTCTAGGACTCTAGCACCAGATTCATACATGCTGTATTGTTGTATGGTTCTCTCTCAATCTCTCTCTCTCCCTCTCTCTTTCTTTCTTTTTTGTGTGTGTGTGTGTGTGTACTTCCCTCTATTTTCCTGGGTGTGGTTAAACACTTGCAGTTGGAGTTTTCCTTCTAGCTCCTTCTGTAGTACTGGATTTGAAGGAGAGAGTCAGCCTACCAACTTCTCAGCTTCTTGAACCAGTTGACAAAATCCTAGTTGTCCATGAACTTTCCCTTTACTAATTTACCCACAGAAATTATTTTGTTAATACTCATTCTTTTGAAAACTAATTGTAGCAATTTGAAGCTCTGGATATATTTGTGATATAGCTTAAATTGGAGTTTTACTTTCTTTAAGACAATGGAGCCTTGGAATAACATGTCCAAAAACTGAAAGTAGGCCACCGCCAGCACAACTCTTGTGTCAGATTCAGCTGCAGAGCCTCACTAATTCAGTACATGCAATATTTAATTGGGTTATCACTGATGACTGAAATAGAGTATATAGTTACTGCCATCTTCAGTCCCAGGTGAATGACATCTGCTCCCTATGCCTGATTCATTTGGTTTTCCTCTTGTCTAGTTTTAAAACTGGATTATTTGGGGCTTTGTTTGTTTGCTGGTTTGCTGTTGAGTTGAATGAGTTACTTGTGCACTTTCTGTATTTACTCTTATTGGGAATATGTTTTACAAATGGTTCCTTCCATTAAGTAGTTTGCCTTCCATGACTGTTCCCTTTTCTATGCAAAAATGTTTTTCACACTGTCACTGCTTTATTTCAGCTTTCACTGTGTTTAGGGTGTTGAATCCAAAAAATCATTACTAGGACAAATGCTCAGGAATTTTTATTCTGTTTTCTAGTTTGTGGCCTTATATTTAACTCTTTATTCCATTTGAACTGATTTTTCTGTATGATATATAGAAAGATCTAATTTCTTTACATATGAATATCTTGTCATCCCTAAATTATTGTGCTAGGTATTGTTGTCAACTTGATACAAGCTAAAGGAACCTGAGAAGATAAACCACAGTTGAAAAATTATTTCTATAAGATTGGCCTATGGGCTAATCTGTTCTTGACTAATAATAGATGTGGAAAGGCCCTTCTCACTGGGGTTAGTACCAACCCTAAGCTGGTGGTCCTACTATAAGACAGAAGGCTGAGCAATCTAGGGAGAACAAGCCAGTAAGCAGCACTCCTCCATGCTTTCTACTTCAGCTTCTTCTTCCTCTGATTTCTTTCATTAATGGACTATAATGTAGACCCATAAGGTACAATAACCTTTTCCTCACCAACTTGCTTTGGTCATGATGTTTTATTACAAGCCACAGAAACCCTAACTGAGATAGTTACTTATCAGAGAAAATATCAATTCTATTTGTGTACTCTTGAGATACATAATACACACATACATGCATACATACATGTGTGTGTGTGTGTGTGTGTGTGTGTGCATACACATACACAGAAAGAAAGAATTCGTTAATCATATACACTGGGGTCTGTACCTTGGCTCTCTATTCTGTTCCATTGGCTTACAAATCAGATTTTATCCCAGTACCACACTGTTATGATTATTAGTGATTTTTTTTTTTTTGGCTTTTTAAGACAATGTTCCTCTGTGTAGCCTCGGCTGTCCTGGGCTCACATTGAATTCCAGGCTGGCCTTGAACTCACAGAGATCCACCTACATCTGCCTCTCTGAGTGCTGGAATTATAGGAGTGTGCTACCGAGACCAGCGACCAGCTAGTGATTTCTAATATAATTTAAAATTAGAAAATGTGATGCATGCTGTATTGTTCTAGGTCAAGATTACTTCAATTATTTGGAATTAGATATAAGACAAAGAGTTAAAGCCAATGTGATGGGGCAACAATGAACTGTGCAGCAAGTGCTGCTGGAAAAAATTGACACAAACATATCAAAGCCTGAAACTTGAAACAGACCTTTACACCATTTACAACATTTAACTCTTTTACAAATGTGGGTGCCCTTGTTTTGGGGGCATAGATGTTCAGAATTGTGGTGTCCTCTTGGTGGAACTTTCCTTTGATGACTATGAAGTGACCTTCCCCATCTCTTTTGATTAATTTTGGTTAAAAGTCTATTTTATTAAATATTAAAATGGCTACTCCTGCTTGCTTCTTGTGTCCATTTGTTTGGAAAACTATCTTCCAACCCTTTACTCTCAGATAATGTCTATCTCTGTGAATTCGGTGTGTTTCATATATGCAGCAGATTTCTGGGTTTTGTTTTCACATTCATTCTGTTAGTCTTTGTCTTTTTATTGTAGAGTTGAGTCCATTGATGTTGAGAGAGATTAATGACCAGTGGCTGTTAGATGCTTTGATTTTGCTGTTGGTTGTGGTAGTGTGTTTGTGTGCTTAGCTACTTCTAGTTTTGCTGTAGTGAGGTTATTTATTTCCTGTGTTTTCCTGAAGGTAGTTAGCTTTCTTGAGTTGTATTTTTCGTTCTAGTATCTTCTGTAACACTACATTTGTGGGTAAGTACTGTTTGAATTTTTTGTTGTTGTTGAATATCTTGTTTTCTCCATCTATGATGACAGAAAATTTTACTGGGTATAGTAGCCTGGGCTGACATCTGTGTTCTCTTAGGGTCTGCATGATATCCATCTAGGCCCTTCTGACTTTCATAGTCTCTGGGAAGTTCAGGATGAAGCCTAAACAGAGCTGTGGTCCCTGACCAGCATGTTTGACTGTGTGAAGACCTAGCTGAAGCAAAATATAGTGAGGAGGACAACTTTTTTTTTTAAGAAAGAGTTTCATGATGCAGCTCTGTTTCACTAAGAGTTCAGGATGTAGGTGCCAAGGTGTGAAAATTCCCTCTACAAAAAATGGCACAGCTTTGATAGGCACACATTATCTATTATGAACAAAAAATCATTTTGTCAAATGATTTAGAAGTTAATGATTTTACTCCATTAATTTTAAATTCAAATGAGCACTATGGGAATTTTGCAAATCCGTTTTCCCCCATAATTTTTTCATACAAGACTCTGCTCAGAACACCCACTCCTCCAAAAGTAACAGCAATTCTAAGAGATGTTCTCCATATTCTATCAAAACACAAGTCAAATCTGGCTGATTTGGAAGCAGTTAAAGCAGTGCCAGCCAGGAAAGGATTTCTGGAAGCATCTAAGATGCTGGTGTTGTGTGGGAGATTTTTCCTGGGCAGGGGGAAGCACACACACACCAAGAGCATGAGAGAGAGGGAGAGAGACAGAGACAGAGAGACAGAGACAGAGACACACACACACAGAGAATGTACTCACAACAGACCATGACTTGCAGATAGTTTAATGAGTCTGGAAGACCTCCTTCCAGCAGCTTAGCAGGTCTCTGTCCTTCCCTAGCTGTTGCTTACTGCTTCTATAATGTTGGAGAGAAGACCTCTTGAATCTTGAAAGTTTCATCTTTCCCAGATATATGAAGTTCATTTACTGCCTCCCCCCATGCCTGAGTCTTGAAGTTCAGCGACATATTCTTTCCCAAATGAATAAGGCAGAGTAACAGACTAGGACACCTGACATCATCTTCACGATCATACCTTCACATATATGTGCACTATTATCTACTTAGCTGTCAAATGGAAATTTGGTCTTAGATTACATTTTCAGATTTCACCCATCATACTCATCAGAGAAAATTGTATCTTTCCTAGCCCAAAGAATTCATTCAAATAGAGTTAGCTAATGATATTATGTGTTCTTTGCATATAACATAGTCAAGGTAAATACGATCTGTAGAAATGTCTGGGAATACAGGTAAATATTTGGAGAACGATTTTACTACTTCATGTTGGTATAATGTTCTTGTGGAATGTATACAATTTACCCTTGTTCATTCAAATGCTGATTTCTCTACCCCACTATCTGGTTTCAATCTGGACATTGCATTGTGAAGCTTATTCTAAGCATCACTTGTCTCAAGTTTATGTAAACATGCCCCCATTTGTTCTCTGTATTGTCAATAAAACAACCAGCCAGAATGCTGAGTACTGGAGAGAATAGGGTGGGACATCCTGGTTTGGAGGGGAGGAAAAAGATGTGAGTGGGAGGAGAGGAGAGCACAGATCAGCAGGACAGGACTTGGAACCAGGAAGAAAGATGAACTGGTCCTAAGATATCACTAAAAGCAAGTATAATGTTGGAAATTCTGAATGGTAGGAAGCTATACGGGCTTAGAGGCTTAGGATGGAGTAACTATTGCCAAGAATTTTGCTCTAGGTTAATTAAATAAATCCTAGTCTCTGTGTGGTGATTTGGGTATACAGCTAGTTTAGGAATAACCACTGATTAACTAAAAGATAAATCACAGAGTGCATAGAATCTTATGTAAGAAGTGGGAAATAGTAGGTTATGGAGAGGGCAGGAACCCCACAAGGAGAGCAACAGAACTAGATTTGAACACAGGGGTCTTCCCAGAGACCCATACTCCAACTAAGTACCAGGCATGGGGATAACCTAGAACCCCTGCGCAGATGTAATCCATGGCAGTTTAGTGTCTAAGTGGGTTACATAGTAATGGGAAGAGGAACTGCCTCCGACACAATCTGATAGGCCTGCTCTTTGATCATCTCTCCCTGAGGGGAGAACAGTCTTACCAGGCCACAGAAGATGACAATGCAGCCACTCCTGATGTGATCTGATAGACTAAAATCAGATGGAAGGAGAGGAGGACCTCCCCTATCAGTGGACTTGGGGAGGGGCATGCATGAAGAAGGGGGAGGGAAGGATGGGATTGGGAGGGGAGGGGGAGGGGCTTATGGGGGATACAAAGTGAAGAAAGTATAAAAAAATAATAATAAAATAAATAAATAAAGGAAAAAAAGAAAAATCAATAATAAAAAATAATAATCGACAACAACTTTAAAAAGAAATGTCTATCTAAAAATAGGTCATTTAATCTCAGAATTAAAGACAAAGCTGCCTTAGACTGTTAATACAGTTTTTAAAATTTCTTCTGTGACTTTAGAATTTGTTACATACATATGCAATATGTGAAGCTCCTAAAGCCATTTGGTGAGCATGAAGGGAGTTGTTTACTTGTTTAAAAAAGTGTCTTAGTTTTCTACTGCTGTGATAAAGACCATGACTAAATGAAACCTGGGGAGAATATGTTTATTTCATCTTCCACTTCCAGGTAACCATTCATCCCTGAAGAAAGTCAGGTCAGTAACCTGGAGGCAGGAACTGAAGCAGAGGCTATGGAGGAACACTTCTTACTAGCTTGTTTCTCATGGCTTCCTCAGCCTTCTTTCTTATACAACCCAGGACCAACCTGTGTAAGGATGCCATCACCCACAGTGGGCTGGGCCATCCCACACCAGTTATTAATCAAGAAAATGCCCATGCAGACTTTCGTACAGGGAAATCTTATGTAGAAAAACCCTGAATTAAGATTTTCTCTTCCTATATATATCTGGGTTTGTGCCAAGTTGATAAAAACAATCAGGACAGACAGTTAAACAAATTAATGAGAGAATATTTAATTAATTATTTCAGTTAGTAGAATTAACAGAGATAAAACTGACCTAAGATATATATATATAATTATGTGTGTGTGTGTGTGTGTGTGTGTGTGTGTGTGTGTGTATATATCTCCCCATGTTACTCAGTTACTCAGTCTGGTTTTCTGCTTTCTACATACAAATATAACCTCACTCTAAATTAAACCATTTTAAACCCACCTCTCAGAAATCTATTTTACTATTTGATTGAGAAAGAACTTTAATATTTAGAGAAACATAACCCATTTTTTAAAAAGAAATCCACATTTAAATTCAGTGATTTCACTAGTTCATAGAAAGAGAAAAATGCATATACAACAAAATAACTTAGATGGATAGGGATTCACTTTTTAGTTGAGTCTATACCACATCTGGAGAATATTGCTTGGATTTGGGGAATGAGGTATCCTACTTTCTTGCCTCCAGCATTTTTTCCAAAAAAGTTGAGCATAGTGCCTAATAGATTGTGTGCGTTTTCACATTTCTTTGTCCTTTTTGACACTGTCCTTTCTGCCTGTATAACTAGTTCTATCTTTCTTCTTGTGGCTAATTCTTATTCATCTGGTAAAACTCAGTTTGGTTAATCCCCCAGGAAACCTGCAGATTTCCCTAGATAAACCTGGAATGCTTCCGTTTTGTTCCTACAACACTAATCTTTTTTCATCCATGCCAGTTAAACACTTACAGTAAATTTATTTGTTCTCAAGAAAGAAAAATGTGTCTAGAATTTACTTATTCTCAGATCTTAGCATACTATCTACAGGATTATGGGTGTTATAGTAAACATAATTAATATTAGGTTCAGAATCTAACCAGTTCTTCATTGAAAAATTCATTCAGAGTGGATGTGGTTGCCCATATATGGGATCCCAGCACTCCAGAGGCTAACACAGAAGGATGTAAATTTTAAGGCTAGCCTGGGGTATGTAAGAAGGCCCTATTTCAGAACAGCCACCCAGCCAAACCCTTACAAACCATGCATGTAACTGTAACTGCAAAATGTACTTGCAGAGCTGTACCCAAGATGAGAAAAATTTCTCCTCTCACTGCCACCATCACCTTTGTTTCTCACCCCTCCCCCTTCTTTGGCTTCTCCCTCCTTTGCTTTGCTTTGCTTCTTTTTCGGGCTGAAGAATAGAGAGGGAGGCCGGCCCAGGCTGGAGAGGAAATCAAGTATGTCATAGCAGGGGAGGAGGGTCTACGGGACTGCTAGTTTTAAAGAGGAAAACTCAAATTAAGCACCAAAGCACACGCCAAGAGAGAGGAAGAACAGAAATACATTCCTCGGTGGAGCTGAGCCCTCAGACCAGTGAGGCGGGCAGGCACTGAAGCTTGCCTTGGCCCTACCTCAGTGGCTGTAGACGCAAGGTATGTAACTATTCTATTAACATCCTTGTCTTTTCTTTCCAGTCCTTCCGGAATTCCAGAGCTACTGCATTTGAGCTGCGGGCAGGCACCTCTGTTTCTCTGTTGAGAGGAGATCTACCTTGAAACCTGTGACTAGAAAGCACTTTAGAGTTCCAAAAGCAGCCGAAGATCTTTCTGAAGTGGGATTCAGAAAACTCAGATTGCTTTTCAGCATCTGGTTATTTTTTAAAAGCATTTTGATTGGATTTAATGCATCTGCGGGCTAACAGTTTCTTTTCTGAGCAGATAAAAAGTCACAAATACAAGCTAGTTGGAAGCGAAAGGGAATATTGCTGAGGCTAACAACCATTTCTTAATTCTTACTTGAAGTTGTTTTCTCCCTTTGCTTACACTTTCAGTTTAGCTGCTAACTACTTTGATTTCTTGGATCTCTGAGTTGGAGCAGCATAAAAGGTGAGAATCACTTTTTTAATTTAAATGTGTGGATATGTTCTTAGAAATAAGTGAATATTTAAAACACTGGTATAAAAGAGGAGAGAGGTAGAAGCCAAGGGAAACAGAGAAAAAAAAGTAAAAGATTCCAGAAGAAAATGGAGGGCGGTAGGAAAAAGGGATTAGGACATAGGGATTCCGAGCTTAATACAATTGGAAACTGATTGTTTATAAAGTGTCTGGTTTTCTCAGAAATGTCTTCCTGCACATTTTCAGGCAGTCACATATCATTTTAACGAGCTTAACAGTATGGGATAGCTGACTTTTTTGTCTTTGGAAAACATGGATCTTGGTTACAGGTAGAATTATTCAGAGCCAGAACTGGTTAGTTTCCTCACTGCCTTTGAAACGCTAGAATATACAACTCAATTCTTCTGGGCTTGGTATACATCTGCTTTTATCTGATTTCTCTTTAGCCTGGTTTAAATGTCACCTCATTTTCTTCACTCTTGCAGGGACTCTTATTTCTTTGATTAACTGAGGGCACTAAACTAACCCTTATCAGCCTTGGGTTTACTCATGAAAGAGAATAGATGAGGCATTTCAGGTTTTTTTTTTTTCTTAAAACTATCCTCTGCACCCCCCCCATCTCCACAATGCAGAAAAAGAAAGCATTTCAAAAACTAGCTGCTGTTTAGATTAAGAGAACTATTTTTTGTTTGTTGTTTGTTTGTTTCCCCATGAGCAAAACCACCTCAACAGAGAAAGTTGGGCTGAAGAAAGGGAGAAAGAAGTTATACAGGAAGCTTTGTATGTATAAAATAATTTTTTACATTGCAAATATAACCAAACAGATAAACAACTTTCTGTTTGGGAAGTATGTCCTTCTTGACAGCATGTTAATATGTACAAGGGGCTGTTTTGAACTAGATTGGTTCATTATTAAAGAAACTATTTCCATTTTCTTAAACAAACAAGCAAAAAATAAAAAAACAAGCAAAGCAAACCAAAAAAACAAACAAAAAACAATCACCCACTGAGATTCCTAGCTATGAGGAATAGTGTCACAAGCAGCATTTCACAGTAAAATTTCTATTTATGTTTAAAAACATGTTTGAGAAAGGCAACGGTTGAAGTCTCAGTGCAGCTCTGTCTTGACTTTTGTTCTGATTTCTTCTCCCAGAATAAAGGCTCTGTCCTTTTGAAAGTAGCTAACATTGCTTTGTTAACATGAGTGACAAAACTGGCTACCCAACTTGACCCTCTAGAGCAGTGGTTCTTAATCCTCTTAATGCTCCTACCCTTTAACATAGTGCCTCGTGTTGTGGTAACAAACAACCATAAACTTACTTTTATTCCTACTTCATAACTGTAATTTTGCTACTGTTATGAATCATAATATAAATAATTGATATGAAAGATATCTGATATATGACCCTCAGTGGGGTTGTGACACACAGGTTGAGAAACACTGCCCTAGACTGACTGATTCATATGATTTTGGATCTTTGGATTATAACTGAAGTTTTCAGGTCAGAAGTCTGGTTTCTGACAGCCTCTCTCCACCCCACCCCCCTTAAACTATAACATCACCATTATGACAGAGGGACAAGTAATTATAAAAACATAGATTTATTCAGTACCTCCACACAGAGAAGAGAAGGGATTGGTATAAAGGGCAAGAAGCATGTATAATTAAGCAGCCCTAGTCAAGATGTTGTCCACTTGACCATTTCAGCTCTGGTCCAGTAAGATGACCTGAAGAAACCCTTTTTGTGTGGAGGGACCAATGTGTCTCTTTATTTATGCTCCAGTATATGCTGTTATGGATTATTCCCCTTTCCTGGAGGATGGTCTATTATGCCATTCCTGGAATTCAAGGTGATTCATGAGAAAAGGTTAAAGAAAATGATTTATCTGAGTACCTTCAGCTAAAGTAAAAGAGGCAAACAGACACAAAATGAAGGCAGAGACACCAAACTTTCACCTTGGTTTCAGTTAATGTGTGGGCCCAATGAGCCAATCCTTCTTGAGCAAGAGTGGTTTCTAAGTACCAATTTCAAGTTGACTTGTGCAGAACTATATCTAAACAATAAGGAGAAAATTACACTGTTTTTTAAAAATTGTGCTACAAAATTATCTGTTTGTATAATGATGAAAGACATCTTCAGCTTTTGAAAGTGTTTTTTTTTTTTTTTTTGGAAGAATAGCACCTTTTGTATTCAGAAATCTGCAGAATTGATTACATTTCTTTTTCACATGCATGCATCGAAAATGGGCTCCTGTAAATGCATTTCTACTCATCTGCTCTGGGATTATGAAATTAATGGCTTTATTATAACATGTGTTTGTTGGTGATTTACTCACCATTCAGTAGTTGTTTCCTTGATTTTTACAAGCCTCACAGTGGTACTGATCCAAAGAAGTATAATCAAGATTACATTGTTTCTGAAAATATATTAGCCACAGACAGTTACATAAATAAGCAATTCCAGAATGCTGTTAAGTGTCCCAATATAATAATTTCTAAACTGTAGCAGTAACGTAAAATATAAAGGATGGTACTGAAAATTAGACAGGATAGTTCATTTAAGCAGCATCTCTCAATGGAATACTGTGACACATTGAGTAGCATAAATAACTCAGTGGAAAGCAATATTTCACCACTTTTTCTAAAACAGTGGTTCTCAACTTGTGGGTCATGACCCCTTGGGATTGACCCTTTCACAAGATTCACCTAAGATCATCTGCATATCAGGTATTGCCAAAACAGTAGCAAAATTATATTTACAAGATAGCAACAAAATAATTTTGCTGTTGGTGTCACCATAACATGAAGAACTATATTAAATGGTTGCAGCAGTAGGAAGGTTGTGAACTACTGCTCTAAGACAAGCTCTGGAAGCTAATACAACTAACATCTGGTTATTACTGCTTATCATCTGGTAAGCACTTACTAGGTAGCAAATAGTGTGTTAAGTGCTTATATGACTCATATACAATTTTCTTCTCATCTTATTAATCAGATTTTTTTTTCTATATCCATTTTCTGGATAAAAAAAAAATTGAAGCTCAGAGAAGAAAACACACAGTTTGCTCACAGTTACCCAGGTACTAACTGGCAGAGTCAGGATTCTAATTCAAACCTACCACTTTCTTGTATTATTTTACAAGAAGGAACAGATAGTTACTGAATTAGTAGAAGGAATCAAAAGGACAAGCTTACAGAATAGTAAGTTTTAGGTACATGGACATAAAAAAATAGATGGGCTTGAAGAACTGGGTTTAAGTTCAGTGTGGCTAATATTTCCATTCCTTCAAAGGAAAAGAGAACTAGAATTAAAAAAGAACAAGACAAAGGGTAGCTAGCTTATAGAATTTTGGAGCTGATATTTCTGCCTTCATTTTATTTTCTCATAGCTTTCAGATTCATTTTTTAATATTTTCTTTGTTGTTTGGTTTTGATTTTCAAGACAGGGTTTCTATGCATAGCTTTGGCTGTCCTGGAACTCACTCTGTAAACCAGACTGTCCTCAAACTCACAAAGATCCTTCTGTCTTTGCCTTCCAAGTACTTAGATTAAAGGCTTATGCCACCATCACCAGTCCATTTTTTAAATTTAATTTAGTTTATATTATTGACATGTGTTCATTGTAAAAAATGGTAAATTGCATTATGGGAATTTTCATATGCCTTATTTAATTTGAATGAATTTTCTTATCTTGACTTTGAGGAAGCTTTGGTAGAAATAGCCAGGGTCAGTTTGGCATCTTAGTTAGGTAGTTCTAATTCTAGTGTAAACAGAGACTTGAAAACAATAGTCCCTGTAAAGAAGCTAATAGACTATACAGCTGCTTCTCTCCAGGAAATGGGGATTTTAACAATATATACCTCACTAGATTGTTACAAAATTAACTGAGTTGTCACAGGAAAAAGAAAACATTAGAAGACTGGCGTACAGTATTTCCTAAATGTTAGGTGCATATACATTCCACATTATCATCATATTAGATGAAAGTATAGAAACCCTATGAGTGAAAAACTAAATGAATGTTTGAATATTTCTGTTCTTTATCTGGAAACTAAATTGTTCTTAGGGATATGATGACTATCAGAAGGATGAACTAAGGCTTGTGGGGGTGGGGAGAAAAAGTCTGAGCAAAGGTATATAAACAAATAATAAATAAAACGAAAAAGAACACAGCCAACAGTGATATACACATTTTTTCATATATGTATTAGCAGATATAATCAAAAGGATGAAGTAATTAATAAAAAGCTCAGGAGAGCAACAGAACCAAAAAAATCTGAGCACAGGGGTCTTTCCTGAGACTGCTATTCCAACCAAGGACTATGCATGGAGATAACCTAAGACCCCTGCACAGATGTAGCCCATGGCAGTTCAGTATACAAGTGGGTTCCATTGTAATAGGAACATGGACTGTCTCTGACATGAACTGATTGGCCTGCTCTTTAATTTCCTCCCCCTGAGGGGAAAGCAGCATTACCAGGCCACAGAAGATGACAATGCAGCCACTCCTGATGAGACCTAATTGACTAGGATCAGAAGGAAGGAAAAGAAGTCCTCCCCTATCAGTGGACTTGGGGAGGGGCATGCAGGCAGAGGGTGGAGGAAGGGAGGGATTGGGATGGGAGGAGGGAGGGAGCCACGGAGAGGGGGATACAAAGTGAGTAAAGTGTAATTAATAAAGAAAAAAAACAGAAACCTAAAATAAAATAAATAAAATAAAATAAATAAAATAAAATAAAATAAAAAGCTCTGTGGTCTTCTGCTTTTGTTTAGATACCAGCATAACTACTTTTCAGTTTATGTTGGGCAAAGTCTTTTGAATCTGTTAATAGTTTGTGGGTCATAAAATAACCACTTCATCAACTAGGAACAATGCCCAACACATAAGTCCTATATAGTGTTAGATATTCTTATAATTAAAGAGGAGATGCAACTAGCTTATAGTTTTGCATTTCCAGGTAAGGGATTTGGATTTAATATATTGGTAAATTGGAACATTTAATAGTAGTAAGCAGAGAAGATGACATAGCAACTGGTCTAGGAGCAGAATTTAGAGTAGCTTGTATTGGGCAGTAAGAGAGATAAACATGAATGTGTAACAACCAGAGAGAGACAAAGTAGTTGGGAGGGGATTACGTAAGTGCACAATATAGAAAAAGTGTCAGCAGGAACAGTGTGTGTCTAAGAAACCTCACAAAGGAATGATTTCTAGGTTAGTGACAGATATGGATAAGAAAGAGGGATGTCAATAAGATGATTTGGGATTTAGAATTTCAATGTAGATGACAAAATGTGGTTCTTCTAACAATAGGAGAAGTGTGGGCTGGAAATATGGAGACAAATAATAATGAATCCTATTTTTTAAAAAAAAGAAAACCACTTTCATATGCATAAAGACTATTTTCAGCCTGTTAGAATAAACTTGTTACCAAAGCAGTCAGTAAGGAGCTGCTAACATGGAGCTGAAGGTTAGAAGACAGGGGGGCCTGTCTTGGAAATCATAGCCAACATGTCTAGGGATGTGTACTAGAGCAGGTAGGTAAAACATTTTAGGCTGCAGCCACTGAGAGCGGTTGGTAAAACATGGTGGACGAACATACCATAATGTTACCAAGAAAAGGTATCTGAATAATTTAGTATTGAAAACAAAAGCTTTAGAGAGGAAATATGTAATGTAATATGATATAATAACATGCATATTTAAAAACCATAAAATTCCTTTTGTAAAAATGCATACAAATGAAAATGCACACTAAATGAACTGACATAGTTGTCCGTGCTAGGGTCAGGAAAAGGAATGTGAAGGAGCCGAGAAGATAAAGTAGAAAATCAGAAACATTGCAGAAAGGGGGTCTTTCATAAACTACAGTATCCTGCCATGAAATGAGAAATACGGTCTGACATATCTGTGTTTGGGGCTAGGGTTTTGCTCAGTAGTAGAGCTCTTGCCAAGGGTGACAGAAGCCCTCAAAACTGGAGAAAAGACTGCAAAGACAAACCATGAAGTAGTTTTCTATGCTGCCATTTTCAAGTTAACCTAGCTCATAGATATACATTTGTACAACTTTGTTTCAGTCAGTTAATAAATGTGGGGTGTGTATGTGTGTATATATATACACCATAGTCAACATGTGGATGTCAGAGGACAAAATTCAGGAGTCAGTTTCCTCTCTTTACATTAATGAGATGGAATCTATCTTGTTTCTTCTGGGCTACCCATTCTACACTAGATGGCACATGAATTTCTGGGAAATTTTTCTGTCCCCACCTCTTATTGGCATCTGAAATTACAGGTATATGGCACTGAATTCATATTCTGACATAGGTTTGGGATCAGATGAATCATCAGGCTTATAAGACTAATGTTTTTACATGTTGAGCAATCACCCAAGCTTTGTGTTTCTTGAAATACAGAATGCAGAAAGCAAATGCTTATGAACAGGCTCCCCACACTATACAGTCTTGCTCAAAAATAATATTTTTGTTTTTCCAGGTCAATATGGCCATGACAGAGAAGTCATGCTGTATCAAACCAACTGAGGATTGCAGCAATTTTCCCGAAATTATTGAACTCAATGTAGGTGGCCAGGTGTATATAACTCGCTATCCTACTTTGATTAGCATTCCTGGTTCCCGGCTTTGGGAAATGTTCAGTGTAAAGAACCCTTGCTCTCTGATCCAGGACAACAAAGGGAGATTCTTCATAGATCGAGATGGTTTTCTCTTTCGTTATGTCCTAGACTACATGAGAGACCTGCAAGTAGTGCTTCCGGATCACTTTCCAGAGTGGGGCCGGCTCCGTAGAGAAGCAGAATACTTTAAGTTGCCAGAACTGGCCAAGATGTTGGCTGTTAAAATGAACAAGTTCAACTCAGTTGGCAATGACTCATGTCAGTTTGATCTAGAAGAGCTTTCACCCAGGATTGACACCACATTTAATTTCTCTTCAACAAATAGCATCCATGTTAGTGGCTCTGATAATCCCATGATTCTGACAACTACCACTGGTTCTGAGCTCAAGAAGGCTGGCTTCATCACTATTGGCTATCGAGGCTCCTATACTCTGAGCAGGGACAGCCAAACAGATGCCAAATTCCGCCGTGTGGCCAGAATCATGGTGTGTGGTAAGATCTCATTAGCCAAAGAAGTGTTTGGAGACACTCTGAATGAGAGCAGAGACCCCGACCGCCCTCCTGAGCGATATACTTCTCGATACTACCTCAAATTCAATTTTCTGGAGCAAGCCTTCGACAAACTAGCTGATGCTGGCTTCCACATGGTAGCATGCAACTCTACTGGCACCTGCACTGTCACACATGACCAAACAGATGACAGGATCTGGACATCTTACACTGAATATGTTTTCTATCGTGACACTTAAAAATCACCCAAGAAATACAAACCCCCAAACAGTATCCCTCCTTTGTTCCCATGTCAGCTGTATCCTTTAGAAATAGACACATTAATCACTCTAGGCTCTTGAGTGTTATCTATAATTTTGAACAATGCTACTACTCTCATAACCATTTGAACCTTTGTTGGTTTTGTTCTTATACATCATTCCCGTCTATCTCTCTACTGACGTTTGGACTGTGGAGTGGATGCCATTTGAGTAAAGGTGTACATCAGTATAGATAGTAGAGGTATATTTCTGGAGTGAATGCAATTAAATATAACCACGAAATTAAATGTGTTGAGAAATAGCAAGCCATGGCTTCCACGTTGTTTCTCGGTAACACACATTGAACTTCATTATGTCCCTTGCTATTTGTATCTACCTACATAAAACTCTATTGCTGAACTAGAGATTATAGTAAGAAGTGTGAATGTGCTTTGCAAATGTTTTACCATGCCAAATGGAAGAAATTGACAACAGTCCTCCAGGAGATTCATAGAAAGGTCAACCGAAAATTTTCCAAAATTTTTAAGGACTTTTGATAGAAACTAGGCAATCAATTGTATGACTATTATTTCTAAGAATAAAAAGCTTAGCACTCAATTTGCTTTTGCATGAAAAAGATAGTAAGGACATGTATCATAACTATTACTTCACTCATAAGCAGTTGCGCCATTAAAAACTGTCAAGAATATCTTTTAGTAGAATTAAATGCAACCATAAGTAGAGAAGAGAATGATGAGCAAATTTTCTTTGTGTAAGTATATGTGTATTAATTTAGTTTGACTAGTCAAATAATTGACTGTACCTATCAATTGTTCCAATATTTATGTTTTTTGACAGGGTGTGAGTGCATTTTGTTTTTCCAGAAGGAAAACAAGAAAACAATTTTAAAAAACCTGAAATTCATCATCTGACTCCCTAAACAGGTCGAAAGAGAGTATTCATTCTCAAATGAAAACATTGAGGATCTAAGACAATTGACTGAATTATAGAAGACTGTCACCCAAGTAAAGAAAAAGAGTTTGTTACTGCTCATTTTAGAGGATCTTTATCACCTCTAAGAAAAGTATTATAGTAATCAAATAGTCTGATAGCTTTGTCTTTCCTTTGTTTTATACCATAAACCTTTATTGTTCTCATTGTCTTTTAATCCATTTTCTAGTCAGGTCTTTTTAGGTTGCAAAGAACTAAAACCCACATAAAGTGGCTTGAGAAAAAAAATGTGCATGTGTCAGTGGTGTGGCTGTGTGAGCATTTTAAGCTTACAATTATTTTTTTTCCAACTGGTTCTAAAGGAAATGTAGACAAATAAAGTTTCAGAGGGTCTAGAGAGCTTTCAATAATTGCTATTCTCTCTTGTCTCTCAAATGCCATATGATTTTTCTCTAATCACCTCCAGAGCTAATTAATTCCATATGTCTCCATGCAGTTCACATTCTTTCCCACAATTTATAGATAGCCTAAATAGTATGTCAGCTAATTTGCAGCCATCTTCTCCATACTTCACTTATTTTGTAGTTAAACCCATTTTCCAACTCCAAATCAATTATGGTCTAGGACAGAAAGGCTGAGTGGTGGTAGCTCTATGGCTTGGACATTTATTCACACTACTACATGTATGATCACACAGTAGAAACACAATCTTACACTGTCTTTCAGTCAGCACTTCTGATACCCTCTGGTCACTAACTGCTTTAAAGGTCAGTTGAATATAGAAGATGCAACACATTTTAGATGTTTTTTAAAAAAAAGTTTCCCAAAAGTTCATTTATGTACTGTTCTCCTAGCTGTTATCATTACCATATTCTACCTATACAAGTTTAGCCTTTACATTAGCTTATTTTTACGTAGGTACATTTACTGGCCTTAGCCCCTCTGGCATATTTCTAGTATTACTCAGGTCTGTTGTACCATCTGCCCTGTAGGGAAGAGGTCACCATTTGTTTAATGTAGTGAATATAATGCATAGTTTCAAAAGTTAAGAAGATGTGCTCTGGTGACTTGTTATGTGATGCAGTTGTCTACAGTTTGATTTTCTAGAAATATAGCTAACTTTTTAAACCGAGGATTTGTAATACCACTTACAGCTACTTTTATTCTGTCACCAATTTACATATTCTTGGTTTAAAATTATTTCTGAAACACTATCATTTGCTCTTCAGATTACTATTCTTTCGCTCAGATATAATTTAATAGAAAAAACTAATAGGAAAAAGGATAAAATCTCTCAGATTTGTTTGTGTTAAGAGCTAAAAAATCATTAACATAGAAAATTTCATCGGCCAAATAAGATGTAGCTAACAACTATATGGCTCAGTCACCTTGAGTTTTTAGTGAAAGAGATGTTTATAAATAATTGTATTTATAGTTGTAAGTATCTTGTTGGCAAAAGAAGAATCTGACTCTGATTGATTTTTGTAGAAAACAAACGTAATTGGTTAAAAATTCTGAAAGGATAGAGAACCACATCTGATGTCAAACAGACATGAACAATATCCAAAATTATGTTTATACTGTAGTGATAATCTGCTATGATTCTTGAGTATTTGCATTCCACAGCTAGTACTATCTATATTAAAGCAATATTATAGAAGTATGGCTGTCTCTACAACTGTTGTCTCTTTATTTTTTTCTACCAACACCCACTCTCCATAATCAGAATGAAGTTCAGGCAAACTCTACTTCATCCTGTAAACAGTTTGTCATTCAAGTAGTGTGAGCCCTGCAACAACATGGTCACCTAAACAAGTTCAACACAATGACAATATCAGTTGTCATGCCAGAGTTGACTGGGGAAATATCAACAAGGTCACCACTAGATGAAGAACAACAGCAATTAATGGCTGTTAAGAGAGGCAGAATCAGTCTTAGTCAGGGTCAGGCCCCTGAGGGGTTATCCGATCCTAAGTAGTCAACACACATACATATGACATATACTAAATGGACAGCAGGTTTTATTTCCTTGTACACATGTGTATGTAAATAAATATATGTAACAATTATAATTAAATAAAACATGAATTTTTGAGAGGGAGTTGGGAAGATGCAGTAGAAGTTGTGGGGAAAGGGAGGGCTGGAAATGATGTAAATACAGTACTCATGTATGAAATCTCAAAAAAAATGTGAATAATAAAAAATATATATAAACCTAGTCTATGTAGAAGTCATTACTGAGCCTGATGTTGTAATACCAAGAGTATGGAGTAGGGGTGGGTAGTGTACAATACAAAACCTGTCAGACTAATCTAAAAACAATATGTAGTGAACATCTTGATTTTATAGCAAAACAAAAGCAGGATGTTGGTGTTATTTACTTTCTTTTTAAATTTTATTGCTTTCTTCTACCTCTCCCTTCTAACACTTATTCACCCTAATCCCTTCTCCCTAACACTATGTAGGAAAGAAAGAAGGCTAGAAAAGAAAGAGAAAGTAGGTTTCTATAGACTACTTCCTGTTATTTGGGGACCTCAAGATCCTTGAGGCAAGTGCAATTTTCATTGTCAGACTATCCAGCAGTCCAGCAATCTAGCATCAGTAAATGCAGCAGCAAGGTGAACCTGTGGCAGTGGGGGGTGGAATGGGGGCAGCAGCTGATGCAAGCCTTCTGAGGCTCTCCTACTTATACCCTCTCTGGAGTGCCCAGAATTAAGCTATCTGAAGCTGGCAAAGATCATGCCCCTGCTAATGCAAGAGGCAAATCAAAATCACCTGGTGTGAAACAGTCTCTTATCCTACACTTGGGATTAAAACAAAACATATTCACATAACATAACTAGGATTTTAAAGAAATCAAAACTCTCACTACAAGGCATGTTTGTATATAGATTGTAATTTCATCATTTCCAGTGTTGCATGTGCATAGCTAATTGCAAATCTTACCTATGGACCAATCACAAGCCTGGCTTTAGCACCAATCATAAGCTTTTTGCTGCGTTATTGTGGAAATGCTCCCCTTCTTTTCCCAAGTGAGGAAAGCATGGTAATATAGAGTTTATTAAGGCTTGTTTTGCCCAGAATGACTGTTCTAAAACCAACATAAGTTGCCTAGAAAAAGTTTTGACTAAAACAAGACCTCCTAATTAGGAATCTTGACTTGAGCATCAGTTGTGGTTATATACACTGTAGTGTAGTTTCCTCAAAGAGCCATGAGCTAATTAAAGCAGCCAGGTTGCTATGACATCCAGCCTATTTCCAAAAGACTGACTGCTGTTTTGTTAGCTTTCCAATCAAAGTAACCAGAGACAATGGAAGGGTCTGACTGCTGTCAATCAAAAAATCAAATCCCACTCCTCAGCTTATTGAAAGAAAATCAACTGTTAAAAGATGCATACAATAGTTGAGCATGATGGTGCACACTTTTAATACATGCACTTCAAGTGATAGAGGCAAGAGTCGCTCTGTAAGGCCAGCCTCTTCTATTTAGTGAGTTCCAGGACAGCCAGAGCTGACTAGTTAGAGCCTGTCTCAAACAAACAAACAAACAAACAAGCATGCTTACAATAAAGACCCAACACAAAACTAAATTCTTCACTGTACCTAACAGTTTTATCTAGCTTCCGTCCAAGTGTCCTTATAGGGGGTTTTGATTCCTCTGATCTGTCTCATTTTTATTTAAAAAAAAAATAGTTCTTTTCTTTTTTTCTAGTTTCTTTCTTTCTTTCTTTCTTTCTTTCTTTCTTTCTTTCTTTCTTTCTTTCTTTCTTTCTTTTGACAGACATCACCATGTAAATGTAATCCTGGCTGGTCTGGAACTTACTATGTCGATCAGGTTAGCTTCAAATTCACAGAGATCCATTTACCTCTGCCTCCCCAGTACTGGGACTAAAGATGTGTACCACCACATCTGGCTACATTATTAATTTTAATTGGTGTACAATGTTTTAAAGTTTACTATGGCATTTTCAAACGTTTTGTTTTAATTGATTCTCCCCCTTTTCCCCAATCTCCCTGTTCTTCCTTGTACCCTTTTCACCCTCAATAACTTCTTTTCTTCTTCCATGTCATATATGTTCTATTGCTCTACTTATTTCCTCCTAAAGTATGAAAATCTTCAAAAGAAGTAAGACTGTTCAGTGGCTAAATAGCCCTAAAAGTAAAGAATGTCTTAGCCTTAAAAAGTCTTACAAGAAAGTTAACTGCATTGGAGAAGTCCAAAGCAACCCATTTGCTATCTCATACCTAGAGTGGAAACATCTAATTTCACTGTTAGTGGATGAAACCGTTTTCTACTTCTCTCTCTTTCTCTCCCTCTTTCCCTTCTTTGTTTTTTTTTTCTTTTTTTCTTTCTTGTGAGTGTGCATGTACATGTGTACATGTGTGTTCATGCAAGCACGCATGTGTGCCTGTGTGTGTTTGTGTGTTACTGTGGATTGAACCAAGGTTCTGACCTTCAATTTTGTTTCATATTTTACTATAGTTTCAAGAAAGAGAAAAAAAACTGAGCTGTAATTATTGTTACTTTACCAAAATAGCAATTATATTTGAACAGAAATTCTGTGGGAATCACTGTTTTGTTTTAAGTAAGTGTGTCTCAAACTTTCATTAATGGAAATAGAAAAGAAATACATTTTTATTTGTTCTATAAAACACATAAAAGAAATGAATTGGCTACTCCATTTATATACAGTGTAATATTTATGCTTGTAGAACCCATGAAAAACCTTGAGAATCATAAGATTCTCTGGAACATGGTTTGAAATTGCTCTGATGTCTAATGATAAATATTCTAAAAGAGCAAAAGTACTAAAAAAAAAAAAAGAGCAAAAGTACTGAATTTGAGAGAAGGTATGTGTTCAGGTTAATGAGAAACATGTGAGGAAATACGAGTTTTATGCTCTTCAATGGGAGAGAATTTGGTGGTCAAAGCAGCTGATGTATTAGAATCTTGAGGAGAAAAGTATCAGTATTACCGACAATAATTTGACTTAAATATGTATGTATTATTCAATGTCAATTCTTAAATGTTAGGCACAGTTTTGAGTACTTTAGTTGTTCTATTTCATTCAACCTCAGAAATACTCATAAGAAGCTGGTGCTCCTATGCCACTTAGACTGAAGTACCACTTGTGATATATTATCTTTTATTGAACTCCAAATGTAGGGTTCTATGCTTCTATCTATCATTTAATTTCAGTTTTTACAAAATACCTTGTTGAATTCTGAGATGTCTTCACACTTTAGGATCCCACTGTGAATCAGATAGTTAGAAGATAAATATAAGATTTGGGCAGAGAGACTATGGCAACATCAATTTTATTACTGTTAAAATTGCCTCGAAGAATGCATCTTGCACATCTGGCCACAGTATACATTTTTAATTCTTCTTTCCAAAATTCAATGCTTGTACTTAGATTTAGGTAGAACAGCTAGTTCTGTGGTTCTCCTTTGGTATGAGCAAACTGATTATGGCATTATATAGAGAGACTATTGTGAGAAGGAAGACAAGTAGATCATATAGTGATCATCTTTTCTGCAGTATACAAACCTATAACCATCTCTTTCCTTATGGAGAGAAATGGTTTGGAACAGGATCCTTTCTAAGAGAGAATTTTAAAAACTGTTTTGAACATACCAGTAGGAATTCTAGTAGAAGAATTGTCTCTTATAACTATGAATCATATATTTCCCCAATGAGGAAATTGAGGCTAAGGATGCTCAAGATACTTGTTGTAGAATTTATGTAAAAGAAGTAAGATGGCAAGCTTACTTGTTCCAAAGCCACATTATTTTACAGTGTACCATGAGGAAAATTAAATGAGCTTGAACAAAGATTAATAAGTTCATCTGTACATGAGAGAAAATCCAAAATAATGGTTTAAACAACATAGAAGTATCTCTCACCTGTAAAAATTTAAAGTCAACTCTAACCTGCAGTGTTACTCAGTGTTACTCAGTTCTTCTTTTGGGGCTCAACTACCATTGCGACATTTTCTTCAGCCTTCCTGGTCCATGATAACCACACCAGAACTAAAGTCCACAGGAATGTGAACAATAATTCCCAGAATGGAGTTGTGACTGAGTAGCTGGTTCAATGGTTGTAGGTAGTTTGGAATGTTACAAGTTCAGAGTAAAACTATCTTGAGCCATCTTTAGCCTCCCTCAATAGCTAGTCGTTGCCTTCTCTATAGTTTACCTAACACCTTGGTGACTATTAGGTAAATCTTTTGGGATGTACAAACAGCACTAGTTTCCACTATGGGAGATGCTATCAGCTAAAATCTGAGGCCTTTAGTTGACCTTTTCCTGCTTTTCTGATGGCCCACCTACTTCATATGTTTACAAATGCATCTGAAAAATACCTTGATTTATCTTTTCTTTGTTTACTTATTTTAAAAACTGCATGAAACTGTTAACAAGTTAAATTTGAAGTCACCTGAATCTGTCTCCAAGCTATACTCATTCATATTTGACTCCAGGATAAACTACATCTTATTCCCTTTGAAGCAAGAGCTCTGTTTTTACAATGACAGGGAGAAGGAGAGTACTCATCTCTTGCTCTTTAAAAACAGTGTTTTCAATTCTGATAGGTGGCACATGTCTGTGATCACAACAACTAGAAAGACAGATTCAGAAATCAAAGCTAGGTTGAACTATGTAGCCAGAGGCTATCACAAAAGAGAAAGAGAAACTCACAAGAATACACTACTTTGAATTTCTACACATCATTTTTGTTTCATATAGTATTGTCAAGAACCTTGTCTTCAAGAGAATCTTGGAAATAATATATTTGCTTCTTTGTTAACCATCCATTTAGTTAAAATGTCTATCTTTATAGAAGGGCAGGCTAGTTAGTAAGAGAAGAATTGAAGCCTTACAGACAGTTTAATAGAGCATGAATTCAACAAAATTGTAATTAGTCAAGTAATTAATCATTTGTTTATTCTTTCAAAAATTCCTGCAAAATACCTAACAGCTCATCATCTAGAAGAGGTCATGGCCTTCTAATAACCTCTTATAACTTTTAGGATCTTTTATTATTAATTCTAATCAGTAATAACCATTTTGAATTTCATTGAGCTCTATTTCTCTCACTAGACCATTGTAAGCTCCACGAGAGTAGAGACCATTCATTACACAAAGGGATAATAAATTTCCTACCTAAATACGTAAGTGTCATGCATCAGGCCTGGGACTATGTTATAAAAAAAACACAAAATATTAATTACATGCTACACACTTCTATGCTTAGCAACACCTGATATTAGAGCTAGGCTTCTGTAGGAGTGAATATATTGATAACAATACCTTTTGGGGGAGGCTGAAAACAAATTGAACATTTATTCTTTTCATATAGGAAGCAGACAAACCATTCACCAATCAAACATAAGGCATGGAGTTGCTCTACTAGCAAAGTTTAAAAAAAAAAGTGTTCACAGATTAACAGATTAAAGACTAGAAGAACCATTAGGGATAGAGAAGAACCAAATATCAAAATGTAAGTAGCATTCTGTGGCCAGTTTTAAATCTGATCTTAATATAACTTCACATGCCTCTGTTTTCAAAGGATAATTAAATTGTGATTCAAATTATTTCATGGTGGTTGAAAGTTTAAAAGAAGACATATGTCATTTTAAGATGTTACCAGAAGAAATCTAGTTAGCTATTAAAAAGATTGCAAGTGACGTTTATGTTGCTTAACTCATTATAGTGTAAAATCTGTGTTTAAGCCTTAAAAATGATGGTGTCCAGAAGATAAGCCCACAAGAGTTTGGCTATACCTATCCACATAAATGTGGAAACCTTTGGATATTAATTTATAATGAGATATCTATTTAGATAAGACTATGCATTCTATCATTTTATTAAGATCTAAATAGAAAACAAGATTATAATATAAGATTATTGGCTACAGAATTTTGGCTCAAGATTTACTGTGGCTAAATTTTCTGTAGTCTTACTCTGACCATTGTGAGTAAATGTTATAGTGCCTTTCAAATAACCCTCTTATTTCCTATTATTTTTGTTGTTTCTTTTAGCTTATACTATGGTCCCTGTTATTTCCGCCCCTGATCCCCTACTTCTTCATGGTCTGAGTCTTAAAGTCTAATTCATTTTAAAATGTTTTAAATTCTTTTTGTTTTGAATTTTTAATGAATTCTTTGAGTATATCATTATCCTGTATTTTGATCATATTCATTGCAACCTGTTCCATTAACTCCTCCCAGATGTGCCCCACCAATTTATTCCCTGTTTTTAGAATTTCAATAACCAACTATCTTAGTTAGGGTTTCTATTGATGCGATGAAATACTATAACCAAAAGCAAGTTGGAGAGGAAAGGGTTTATTTGGCTTTCACTTCAACACTGAAGTCCATCACTGAAGGAAACCAGGGCAAGAGCTCAAATCAAGTAGGAATGTAGAGGCAGGAGCTGATACAGAAGCTATGGAGAGGTGACACATACTGGCTTGGTCCCCATGGCTTTCTTAGCCCATTTTCTTATAGCACCCAGGGCCACCTGCCCAGAGGTGGCACTGTCCACAGTGAGCTGGGCCCTTTCACATCAATCACTAATTAAGAAAATTCTCTCTAGACTGGCCTGCACCCAGATCTTGTGGAGGCATTTTTTAATTGAAGATCTCTCCTCTCAGATGACTATAGCTTGTGGTAAATTAACATAAAACTAGCTATCACACCCATTACCTATTATTTTGTGCTGTCCACGTACTTCTGGATGTGGGGCCATCCCATAGAGAATAGTGGATCTACCAAGAGTAACACCCTTAAAGAAAACTGACTCTCCTACCCTAGAAACTATCAGTTGTTCTTAGCTCCTCAGGTTCATGACCCCCTTCCCAATCTATGCTAGAATGTTGCCTGGTTTGATCATGTGCAGACAATCACAGTTGTTATGAGTTTGTGGGTATAATAGTCCTATGAAATAGTGTCAAAAGACACTATTTCAATATGGTTCTCCCAGTTCTTTGGCTCTACCTCATCTTCAAGAATAGCCTCTGAGCCTTGGGGTTGTGTGTAACACTAATGTCTCATTTGTGGCTGAGCATTCCTTAGCCACTTATCATCTGTGTTTTTGACAAATTGTGAGTTTCTGCCATTAATCACCACCTACTGCACAAAGAAATTTCTTTGATGAGGCCTGAGAGCTGCACTAAACTACATGGAGAGAGATAAAATTTAAAGGGCAGTTTGATAATATGAGCGTTGATGAGTGGTTTCCTACATGATGTCTTGGGTTCAAGCAGTTTCTGAGATCCCGAGCCCTGGGGATCAGAACGTGTTTAACAAGGAAACAGATGAGTCTATAAAGGTTGCAGAGATGGAATAGATGCTGGTAAAGCAGTTACTCTTCAACAGGGTTTCAATCAAGGTTATAAACAGGTTGCAGAGGTCATTATAAACTATGGACTACTCAGGGGAACATTGAATAACCTGTTCTCTTGGTGTCATCTTCATGGTAATAGGTCGACTTTGATCAGTAAAATAAATAATCTTCTGGATGTGGTTGACCAGCGTGAAGAGTGTATGCTTAGATGTCTAAAATCAGTCACTTGCCAGATGCACATTACAGATGTATTGGACTCCATTGAGGATATGGACCTTTCCCAGGTAGTTCCAGCCGAGAAAAAGACTGATGATGGAAAATATTAAAGACTGTGAAAATAGTGCCAAGTTTAACACAAATTTTGACAAGAGTCCTAGGGGAATATATTGTTCACATCCAGAATGTTGCAGAATACATAAGTACACACATTTGGAGAAACCAAGCCTCACTTGGATTCTGGAACAGACCTCCAATTTAGTGAAACAGCTGGGAGTATCAGTAGATGTATTACAGCACCCAAGACAACTATAAAACCATCTCCCCTTTTGTGGTGGAAGTAACACTCAGAATATTCCTTAGAACATTGTGTTTCTAGATAAGGTAATTGACTGAACACCTCACCTGTAGTTACCCTTTGTGGGAATATGAATGGTCTTCAGCGTTAACACTAGTAAATGGAATGTAAGTCTTTGTCTCTGTCAATGTTTTATTTTATTTTATTTAGTTTCAGATATGCTCAGAAATCCTCATTGTCATATTCAGATTTCTAATCAAAATCAGTCATTTTTAGACTAGCAGAACCCAAACAATTTAGAACAAGAAAACAAGTCTAATGCTGCTTTCTGCTTCTGTCAGTATGAAGTGGTTTAGGACCTCTTCATCAGCAAGAAAACCAAAGTAGCCAGAAATAACCTAAAGGCTAGCATAAATAAGTATAAGTAGCTATATAGATAGTTATACATTAAGCCAAGAGACTGTAGAAACTGACAAAATATATCATTGAATGAATAATAAA
Organism: Psammomys obesus; assembly: GCF_907164565.1. Taxonomy (NCBI): domain Eukaryota; kingdom Metazoa; phylum Chordata; class Mammalia; order Rodentia; family Muridae; genus Psammomys; species Psammomys obesus. The sequence continues at coordinate 197,018 of NW_026590365.1, forward strand.
AAGCAAAGTATTTTTTTTTAAAAAAGAGTGTTGATGACTACTTCCTTGACACCTCAGCAGCCTGCATAGCACCTTCCAGTATTATGAAAGTTAGCTGGAAAGGAAAATGTTTCCTGGCCAGAGCAACTGTTTTTCTTCATGTACAGTGATCAATGTATATGGAATCTTCAGCAATAACATCTTATCACCAAGCATGGGTGAGCAAACTGAACAGTGACAATAGTCTACATTGTTTTGGGGATCTCTGGAACACCTATGACCAACAACTCAAGAGAAACTATATCACTCTTGGCCCTGGAATTTTTACTTGGCAACATATTACTTTTGGCATAATCAATGTCCTGTTCTTCACTTTCAATATCAAAATACCATTACAGCTATGTAATCCTGCATTTGTTAGAGTGGTATGGATTCTATGGCCAGGGCAAGAATATTTCTGCAAATTGGATTATAGAATATGAAGTGAATATGAAAATGAAATATGTGAGCATGAGAAAAATGTCAAAGCCTGTTCATAGTATTCTCAAATAGCTGTTTGATTTGAGTTTATAAGACATGATGTTAAATTTGGCTGGGAAAATAAGACTGGCCCAAGTGCGTAAAAAGTCTTTACTAAGATGACTAGATTCTTTTATTCTAAAGTACAGACTGAGACGTAAAGAAATAAAATGACAAAGGTAGAGATGAATGGAAAGAATGAGGAGAAAGGAGACAAAAAGGGAGAAATGGAGGAAATCTACATATTTTAGTTGGTATCATATTCTAGGCCTTGCTAAATAATCTTAGTGTATCACTTCATTTACTCTCCCAAAACATCTTTGGGGGTATACGTTTCTTTTCTTTTTACAAATAAAGAAATGGAGAGTCTTATAGGGTTATAAAATGTAAGCACTGGACCTCTAGAACTCTTCTGACCAAAGAATGCACATTCCTCATAGCATACAGATGTGGTTGACGTTGAAAAGAATGGCAATAGGAACACATGCCTTTAATCCCAGTACCAGGGAGGCAGAAACAGACAGACTTTTGAATTCAAGGCCAGCCTGGTTTACAGAGTGAGTACCGAGACAGCCAGGACTACACAGAGAAACTTGTCTCAAAAAACAAAACAGAAATCTGAGTATAAACTCAAAGATAGTTTGAGCCTGTGGCTGACGCTGAAAATGATGGCAGGGCTTAACTCATTCTCCCTCTGGGTAAGCTTTGATCTCTGTACCAGTTTATCTAGGGATGTATGAATAACTTCAAATTCTATGATTTAGAAGGAAATTAGAATTGAGATAGAACAACTTGTAACTTCTCACAGCCAACTCTTGGTGTAGAGGAACCTCAAAATATTGCAAGGAATTTAAATTCCACTGCCAAATGCAAAACTATCTCTATTTCTCAGTTACTTTCTGGTAGGAAAGATAGAAGGGTATTATCTTGGGAAACAAAGCAATTCATTATGAACTGTCAGTGTTTTTACAGAATAGTAAAATTCAAGTTAACAGTAAAATTAGACATGATCTAACTCAACTCTCTTGCTTTGCTTAGAAAAATATGGTTTCTAGAAAGACAAAATTTGAGAAAGCTTTGGGTAAAGCTGGAACTAGAATCTAGTTCTATGCACACTATCTACCACATTGCAAACATTACATGACACTATCAGAAAGCATACTACCTGTAGTCCAGAATAATTTAATTACTTTAAAGCTATTATTCCTTAGAAATTACATTTATCCTGTTTTTTCATAGGCTGTGGCAGAATTGTGTCCATTCACAGGTTGGCCTATCATCACTGCAGTGTACTAGCAAGATGTGCTTGTTATAATCAGTAAGCCAGCTCTGATTTATCAGTATCACTCAAAGTCCATAGACCACACTAGATGTAAAGTGTTTTCTATGGGCTTTGACAGGCTTATAATCTGCAACAATATTATCACCTAGAATAGATTTACTGTCATAAAAAATCTACCTTATGCTCCAGGTATTCATTCCTCCCCCCACCTCCAACTACTTGGAAACCAGCATTAAAGAGAAATAGCACCATGATGTTTCCTTTTTTATAGCCTGTCAAATAATTGGAATCATAGAACAAAAAGCCTTTTCAGGTTGGCTTCTTTCTTCTAGCACTATTCATTGACAGTTCCTCTGCATCTTCTCCCAGCCTGGCAGTTCTTTTCTTTGTGTCATTTTCTATGTTTTGATGAGAATACTCAATAATTATATGAGCCAGGCCAAGATTAAACTCTAAACTTGTTTTAGAGTTTAAGTTTTACTTTTCAAATTGTTTGAAGAATGTCTTATTTGTGTACAAACATTTCAAATTCAAAATTTTCAATTATAAGCTTTCGCACTTTGCACCACTACAGGTCGCTTTTCTCACTAGCCAAGGATGTTTACTTTGAATTTCTAGTTTCTGTCATTGACATAGTTCTTCCCAAGTTTTCCTTAGCTTTCCTTCTACTCTTGTCCACTGCAGCTTTTAAGTGATCAGTGTTTGTTGTTCATGTCTATGGGATGCCTCTCTTTGTTTCTTCCCATCATCACTTCAAATATTTGAATCCACACTTGGTGTGCATTGTTATAACAGCACAGCTACTGGTTTTCCTATTTTCTGTTTGTTCCTCTAATATTTCATACTTTAACTCATCTTTCAGCTGTCCTAAGAATAGTGTTCCTGAAATCTCACTCTTCTGTGTCATCTTCCTGCCCCAAACTTTTTTCTGTATAGAATCCGTTTTATATTGTCCCATTGGATACAGGCACATTTGGTTTATTCATATTCTTATTGTCATATGGCCACCATTACATTGCTATTTCTACTCTGGCTGTTCCCCCAATTTAATTTAGTAATTATATTTATTATAATAAATAATCAAGATCTTAAGAAGCATTCAAATTGCTACAACATTCTAGTGTCTAGCACAAAGCAGGCCACACAATTAATGATCTCTTATTTAGCAAATCAAGGAAACAGTTAGGGAAAGAAGAATTTGTCATCATTCAGCAAAGTTACTTACATTTACCATAGTTAAATAACCATGAAAATATCTATTATTTTCACCATTTATAAAAGTACAGTTCAGTGGCATTAACTGCATTTATAATGCTGTGCAGCCACCATTATTATCTGTAACAAAGCATTTTCAGTAGATTCTAGAAAAATCCCATGCCCCATTGAAGAGTATCCCCTTTCCTCCTCCATCTTCTCTCTTCAAAATTACACACTGTCTTTGTGCATTTGCTTATTTTACATGGCTCCCATAAGTAGAATCATATCATTAAAATCTCCTGCATTATATCAATAACAATTGCTGATACATATCTTTAAAACATTTCAGCAGTTTACAAAAAACTAAAACAACATTTACAGGCAGATGAACAAAACTAGAAAAGATCATCCTGAGTGAGGTAACCCAGACTGAGAAAGACACACATGTTATGTACTCACTTACAAATGGATATTAGACCTATATAGTACAGGATAATCATACTACACTTCACAGACCCAAAGAAGATATGTAACAAGGAGGGCCCAAGGGAGAGTGCTGGAATGTCACTCAGAAGGGGAAATAGAATAGACAGCAGAAGTGGATGAAGAGAGGAAACTGGGCAGGAGTTGGAATTGGGAGGGAATTAAGGGTGGGAATCAGATATGGGGGAGAAAAGGAGTTATATGTGGCAGGTGAGAGGGCTGGGAAAAAGAAGGGAAACTGAGGGGGACATTTCTCTGTCAAGCTGAAGACCTTTGACAGGGTAGGCTCCTGGGAGGATATGGGTGTGACTCTAGCTGAGACTCCTAACAGGGGTCATGAAGCCTGAACTGACCACCTCATAGACAGGTAGGACTAGTGGAAAGAGGAAAAAAACAACCTTTTGCTCCAAAAATTACCCTACCTACAAGATGTACATGGATAAAGAGGGAACAAAGATTGAGGAATGTCCCACCAAAAATTAGTCCAACTTGAGATACATCCCACTGTAGAAAGCCAGCCCCTCACACTATTGATGATGCTCTGCTATGCTTGCAAGACAGAAGCCTAACCTGAATATCATCTGGGAGAATCCAGCCAGCAGTGGATTGAGACAGATGCTGGGACTTGCAGCCAAGCATGGACTGGAGCTCCGGGGATCATGTGGAAGTATCACGGGAAAGATGGAAGAACCTGGAAGGAACAGGAACCTCATAAGAAGACCAATAGAGATAACTAACCCAGACCTGTTGGGGGCTTACAGAGACTAAGACATCAACTGAGGAGCATGCATGGTCTAGACCTAGGCCCCATGCACATATGTGGCCAATGGGCAATTTGGTGTTCATGCGGGTTGCCTGGTGAGTGGAGAGGGTGAAGGCTGTTTCCAACATGGACTATATTGCCTGCTTTTGAATCACTTTCTTCTGGCAGGGCTGCCTTGCCTCAGTGGATGAGAGTATGTTCAGTCCTGATGTGAGTTGATATGCTGGGAAGGCCTGATATGGCATGGGGCAGGGGTAGAAAGGGGAAGGAGGTGGAGGGGGGGGGCTGGAAAGTGAAGAGGGAAGGGGCACCCTTGGGAGGTAAAGTAAATAAACTGAAAAAAAATCAGAACATACCAAGCCTATGCTTATAGCCAAAATAATTGAGGTGCAGACTCAAACATCTGTACAGAAACGTTTCTCTCACTTTCCTGACTTTCTGTTTATTTTTCAATGTATAATTATCATTATTATTAACATTCTAATAGATGTGAAGAGGTATCTCCTTATGGTTCTTATTTGCAATTCCTAGATGATTGGTGACACTAACCATGTCTCCATGTGCTTCTCATACATCTGTCTATCTTATTTTTCTTTTTAAAATGCATATTTATTTATTATTTGAAATATTTATACATGTATACAACCTACTTTCATCATATCTGTCACAACTACTCCCAGACATCCTGCTATGTCTCACTCCCACCTTCATGTGTTCTCCCTCCCACCTTGAGCCTAATTAGTGTTTCCTGTAAGTGTCCAGATGTATATAGCCTGTACTTAAGCAAGGGTGTCTTCTGTATGTCTTTTTAAAATTTATTTATTTATTTATTTATTTATTCATTTATTCATTTTAAATCCTGATTGCAGCCTCCTCCTCTCCTCCTCCACCCCCTCACATCCCTTCCCCATTCTCCTTTTAAGGAAAATATCTATTTCTAGAATTCTCATATATTCTAGATATTAATTCCCTATCAGATTTATACTTACAAAATATTTTCTGCCTTTTAGTGTTTTTGTTGTTGTTGTTTTCTTAAAACATCTTTTGATGCACAAAAGTTCCTAATTTTAATGAAGTCTAATTGTATGTGTGTGTTTCCTGTTGTTACTTGGGCTCATGGTATTGCAGTCTTTTTTAAAAACAAAACAAAGTATTTTTACTGTAATCTTCCCTTTCTTTATATGCTCACAATAGATTAGTTTGGCTCCAGAGACTTAAGGAAGGATAAAGGTCAAACCTTATTATATGTTATAGTGGCACTTCCTGGAGTAGAAAAACACTGAAACTAAAAATAGAGAAGAAAGCCAATGAAACAGAATACTAGAAACTCAGACCCAAAAGCTGGGAAGAATTAAGATCTGTTTCTTATCCTCTAACATGTGCAGGGCAGAACATCATTACACTCATTTACAGATAAAATTAACAATGCCTGGCAAAGTTTACTTGAATTCAATAAAAATAATTTGAATTTTACTTCTCTTTAAGACATTTTTCTTGGTAAAGAGCTAAGTGAATCACCCAAAGGCCACATGGCTGTTATACGGGAGACCAGGAAATGATCTGAAAACCTTTGACAATTTTCCAGGAAAATATTAGTAATGGACTCCAGTATTATCATAGAGTTTATAACACTCTGATGAAACATGCTGCAGTGTTCTTCCTATTGCTTTAATAATTAAATTTTACATATGGCTACCCTCTTGTATTAAAGACCTCACACCAGTATCTCACCTGGATAATTTCTAATTGTCACTGTAAACTGTCCAGTCTTAGTGATCTTAATCTAGAAATACTTTTTCTTAACTACAAAATCATATTTTCATCATTTCTTCATACTATCTAACCCAACACTTCCATTTCATCACCAAGTACTTCTGCGTTCAGTTTTCCTAATTATAGTTGATTGAATCTGTGCCTATTCTACATTTTTTTTGTATAATATATTTAATGCTGAAAGATTCAGAAATGGTTGATGGATACTAGTATTTCAAGATAAAAAAAAATTGTTGGAGGCAGTCCCTCTTCCCATTACTATGGAACCCACTTGGATACTACGCTGTCATGGACTACATCTGTTCAGGGGTTCTAGGTTATCTCCATGCATGTTCCTTGGTTGGAATCTTTGATCACCTCCCCCTGAGGGGAGAGCAGCCCTACCAGGCCACAGAAGATGACAATGCAGCCACTCCTGATGTGATCTGATAGACTAAGATCAGAAGGAAGGAGAAGAGGACCTCCCCTATCAGTGGACTTGGGAGGGGCAAACGAGAAGAAAGGGGAGGGAGGGTGGGACTGGGAGGGGAGGAGGGAGGGGCTTATGGGGGATACAAAGTGAATAAAGTGTAATTAATGAAAAATAAAAAATAAGAAAAGATAAAAATTTGTTTTGATCAAAGTCACCAAATGACAAATAAAGGCTATATGTTTTAAACCTGGATTTACCTAAACTGGTGCTTAATAACCTCTCTACTTTATTTGGTATCATTTGTTTCTTCATTTATAAGTATTCCTGGAGAAACCCTGAGGCCAAATTAAATACCACTATTTCACAGTCCCTTTTGGAACTGTAGTTTCCAGCCTGTCATGTAAGTAGTTTCTGAGTGTCATTTCCATTCTCTCTCTCTCTCTTTCTCTCTCTCCAGCTCTGCTTCCCAAGTGCTAGGATTAAAGGTGCACACCACCAACAACTGGCATCCATTCTCATAATATTTTAACAGGTGATCAAACAGAAAATAGTTATTTTTAGATCCATCAGACAATTGAGATCACAGTGTTTTCCCTAGATTTGAAGAATAAGCAAATTTAAATAACAGCTACTATACTGAAAATTTGTGTGGAATCATACCTGGGTGGAGGAAGCTGAATTGTGAGCAGTTTGAGAATGACTGCAAGAAATACTATGCTTGCATGAGATACATAGTTTTAACCTCAGGAGACTGACCAGGTTCTCCAAGAAAGAACAAGATTTGATTTCTACCAGGAGAAGAAATCAATAGTGATTTGATAAGTGTCAACAGTATTATTTTCACCTGAACAAGGCCTCAAGAAAAGCTTACACAAACCCTAGCAAACTGGAGGAAGAAACATACAATTTCCTGTCTCATTCGACTGTGTGTGAGGGAGTGAGGGTGAGGGTGGGGCGTGGGGGTGGGAAGGTGACAGCCTGTACCAGATCACTAAAAGATTGAGAAATGAAATGAAGAATCCACATGGGTGTTAAACATCCTGCAGACTGACTGACTGAATTAAACTTTGGGATTGTGAAATGGTATGGATAAAGAGCCAGATATATTTACTACCCTTAAGAAACCTTTACTACCAGTATCCATATTTGTTCTAATAGCTCTGCATATATTAGGTAAAAGTTTTGGGAAACATTGTTCTGTTTAGAAGACAACTAGCTTTTACTAAATCTAAAGCTAAGGATGTTTTAAAATAAAATCTTAAACTTATAGAAGAGGTATTTTTACTGCTATAATCCATATAATCAAGTTATCATTTTGGTAAATACATCAAATTTAATTTGTTCTGTGACTATAGAAGTTCATGTAACCTCTACAGTGGAAGATGCCATTTCAGGGTAGCATAAATCTATATTCCAGTGTCATGTTCATTTATATGTATATGGTCCTAAATAAACTATCTCATAATTGCTTCATAGTAACAGTTGTGCTTCACATCCACAAACCTAAAGTAATATAACTGTCAATGTCTCTCCTATATATGTCTATATAGCCATTACATCAATAAGACTCCAGTATTACAAGAGTGAAATACAACTGGAACAACTGCATATAGTGGACCTTATTTAAAAAGCATTCTATATAGTCTTGGATCAGATGAAAAATAGAACTGTTCAAGGAAGCCCTGCCACTATGCCCATTAAAATTGTTGAATCACTTTAAAATTACATATAAGAACAACAAATCATTCGGAAGGCATGATTTTTGCTTTCTTTTACATTAGTTTGTATGTCACTTGAATCATGTTATGCATGTTGTGATTTTAATGTCAGAAAGGACAATAAAAATATTTTAAGCCTGTTAAAATGGAATTCTCACATAACAATAATGCTGACAGGACATGTTCCATGCTCTGGGTATTGTGTTTTACATATATTATCAATTGATTGAATTTTAAAAATTTATTAAGAGATAGAAAAGTATTGGATTTACATATTTCATTCTGTTTGCGGTACTTGGGGTACAAAACAAGGTGTACTAGTCAGGGTTCGCTAAAGGAACAAAAATGGAAGAAGAAACACATAAACACTGAAGTGACTCTAGACAGCTGAGCATGGTGAACAATGGCTCTGCCAGGCCTTGCCCTTCTCCCCCATTTTCTCTGCCTTGCTAAAAACTGTTAGATTATATTCCTAAAGCTAGCCACCAAGGTCTGTTTCCTTATTTGAACATTTCCTCCTCCTGAGTCTCATTACCAAGATCCAGCTTTCAAAGTATTGAAGTCCAGCAATCAAAAGCCCCCTTTGGTTCACTTACGTAACATGCCCAATTAAAATCAAATACCTCATCTTAACACAGGGTTTCCTCTTGTGCCTTTATAAACTGCCATTTGCCTATTGATCACATCTGTCTCCTCTATCCAGAGGCAGTCCTTTGTCTCCCTCTGAGATAAATACTCCATCCCCCTCCCCTCCTCTTTGTTTCCTTCTTCTCCTTTGTCCTCTATGTCCTGTATTTTCCTCTTATTCCCTGCCCTTTGTCCCTCTGGGGCAAATAAATATCCTTTTTGCTGAGAACTGGACCTTGGATTGTCTTGTGCCGATATCAGTCCCTTTAAACACCACATGTGCCTGTGCCTGTGCGTGTGTGTGTGTGTGTGTGTGTGTGTGTGTGTGTGTGTGTGTGTGTGTAAAATAAAATACAAAGAAGCAGCAACAAGGAGGACCCTGGAGCTGGTGACCCTCTGGATGCTAAGAGTGGAAATGCCCAGTTCGCTCAGGGCATTAACCTGTCATGGGAGAAACTGACCCCTGCTCAACAACAGTTTATGTGGCAGGTAAAACTTTTACAGTGGCAGAAAACACTGCTATGGCAGTGGATCTGGAACATCATTACCTTCCTGGGCATTGGCCTTCTGATATTAGCTATTTATGGTTATACCTTCTATGCCCAAGATCATTTTCTCGATGAGCTAGAAAATGAGGCCAAAGCAGCCTGAGTCTTATTGAGAGGGAGAGAGTGTCAGTATACTGACTGTACCTGAGCATCTTCCAAGTGCTGGAGCCCCTCTACATGTTTAATGATGCCTGTGATTTAACACTATTGCTGGCTTCTTAACTTTAGACTATGATTGAGCCCAAGAAGCCAGAGAAATTTGGGCACTGTCAAAGGGGGACTGTTCATTTGATGTGCAGTGTGTACAGTTATCAGCTCTTTTTATTTTCTTAATTTTTGTTTGAGAAGTATGTGACCTTTCCTTTCCCCAAACTTTGTGGTTTACCTCTTCATCTCACAGAGTTAAGGGGAAGGGTGTAGCATATCTCCAGAATTGGAACTAAAGTAAGTGGAATTCTCATGGTTGCTTATGTACACTATCATATTATCTGCAATTAGACATGCTTTAACTTCTTCCTTCCCAGTTTTTATGCTCTTGATCTTCTTTAGTTGTCTTATTACTCTAGTTAGAACTTCTAGAACTATATTGAAGAGCTACGGCAGTTTTGTCTTGTCCCTAATTTTCGTGGAACTGCTTTAAATTTCTGTCCATTTAATTTGATGATGGCTGTTGGCTTGCTGTATATTGTCTTTATTGTGTTTAGATATGTGCCTAGAATCTCTAATCTCTCCAAGACTTTTAACATTAAGGGGGTGTTGGATTTTGTCAAAAGCCTTTTTAGCATCTAATGAAATAGATGATTATATGTTTTTTTTTTCTTTCCTCGGTCTGTTTATATGGTGGGTTGCAGTAATGGATTTTCATATGTTGAACCTGCATAAAGGTTACTTGATCTGGGATAAAGCTTACTTGATCATAGTGGATGATCTTTTTGATGTTTTCTTAGAGTTGGTTTGCAAGTGCTTTATTGAATATTTTTGCATCAGTGCTCATAAAGGAAATTGGTCTGAATTTCTCCTTCTTTGTTGGGTCTTTGTGTGGTTTAGGTATCAGGATAACCGTGCCCTTACAGAAAGATTTTGGTGATGTTCCTTTTGTTACTATTTTGAGGAATAGTTTGAAGAGTTTTGGTATCACTTCTTCTTTGAAAGTCTGGTAGAATTCTGAGCCTTTATGGATGCAACCATAAAGGTGGATCCTATTTTTGCATTCATTTTGCTAGTCTGTTTCTTTTTATTGGGGAATTGAGACTATTGATATTAAGAAGTATCAATTATCAATGGTTGTTAATTTCTGTCATTTTGTAGTTGTGGTAGGTTTCTCTCTCCTTCCCTTAAACCCCTCTGTATTTCTCTTTCTGTGTGTATACGTGTGCATGCTTTGTGCATGTGCATGTAAGTTTGTGTGTGTGTGTGTTTCCCCTCTCTTGATTTACTGGTCTGGGATTATTTATTTCTTGTACTTTCTTGGTTGTGCTTAACTTCCTTAGTGTTCATTCTTATAGTGTTCAATCTATAGCTTTATGTAGGGCTGGATTTGTAGCTAGGTATTCCTTAATTTTTTTCATGAAATGCCCTTATTTTCTTCATCTGTGGTTATTGAAAGGTTTTTGTTTTTGTTTTTGTTTTTGTTTTTTTTTTGGTTATAATAGTCTCTTATATAGTTATACTCTGTGATCTCTTAGGGTCTGTAAACCATCTTTCCAGGCCCTTCTGGCTTTTTGTTTCTCCATTAGGAAGTCAAGAGTAATTCTAATTAGTCTGCTTTTATGTTACATCATCATTTTTCCTTGCAGCTTTTAATATTCTGTCATTGTTCTGTACATTTAGTGTTTGATTATTACGTGTCAAGGTGACTTTCTTTTCTGGTCCAGTCTATTTGGTGTTCTATAGCTTCTTGTACTCTGATAGGCATCTCCTTCTTTAGGGAAAATTGCCCTATGACTTTCTTGTAAATATTTTCTGGGCTTTTCATCTAGATTTCTTTTTCTTCTTCCCTACCTATTTTTTTAAATTTTGTTTTGTCATAATAGCTCATATTTCTTGGATGTTTTGTGGCAGGAGTTTTTTTTTTTTAAGATTTAACATTTTATTTCTCTGAGTTATCCATTTCTTCTATTGTGTCTTCAGTACCTAAGATTCTCTCTTCCATCTTTTCAATTCTGTTGGTGAAGCTTGCCTCTAAGGTTACTGTTAAAATTCCTAACTTTTTTTATTTTCAGATATTTCTCAGTTTGGGTTTTCTTTATTGATTCTATTTCCACTTTCATGTCTTAGTTTTTTTCTTTCTTTCCACTGTTTGTGTTTTCATATATTTCTTAAAGGATTTACTTCTATCCTCTTTAAAAACCTTTATCATATTAATAAAGGCTGTTATAAGGCCGTTTAGTTGTGTTCCAGCTATATGGACTACTCAAGACCTGCTGTGTTAGGGTTGCTAGTTTGTAGCATATTGCCCTGGCTGTTATTGTGTTTTTACACTGGTGTCTTGGGATCTGGGTTTGGGAAGGTTCTAATTCTAGGCACTGATAATCTGGTCTTGAATCTGTTGGGTGGATGATTTTGTTCCCTGGTTTATGTTGCTCTCCTTGGTTTTTAGGTGGGTGTGAAAAATTTAGGATCCTGCTAGCTCTGGCAACTGTAGTTTCATAGTAAATATGTTTCTCTCTGTTGGGAGCTGACACTTAGACTTTGAGATGGGCTAGGAAAGGGGGACTGAAGGAGTCCACAGGATCTTCTTGGCTCCATAGGAATGGGAAAAACAAGTGAGAAGAGACCACACCTTGTAGTCTGTTACATAGCTGAAGATGATACTGGGAAATTGGATATGAAGGGGAGGAGGGAGAGTGAAGATCAGAAGCTTGCTTATATGCTTTGCTGGCCTAATTGCAGGTTCCACTGGTGTTTTACCAGGGAATTCCTGATGGTGGCAAGGGCTTGAAAACAGTATGGGTAGTGAAGAAATTTGAAAGAGAAGATATGCATGAACTACTGGAGATGGGGGGCAGAGATCATGAGGAGGCCACAGCAAAGGGTCTGCTACTGAGCTGCCGGTGAGACTGGAGGATTGGATTTAGAGGAGAGGACAGAAAGGTGAAGATATACAGTTATCCTACCTATTTCTCTGGCTAGTCAAGTCAGTCATTTTTCTTTAAGATTTCTTTTTGTATATGTATATATATATATATATATATATATATATATATATATAATGTGTGTGTGTGTGTGTGTGTGTGTGTGCCTGAGTGAGTATATGGCACATGTATGCTGGTGTCTGATGAGGCCAGCTGAGGGCTTTGGATCTTTATTGGAGTTATACATGATTATAAGCCTCCTGAAATGTGTGCAGAGAACTGAACTGAGATCCTCAGTAAAAGTAATATAATCTGTTAATCATTGAGCTCTCTCTCCAGCCACTCCAACTGGGTCATTCTACATATGTACCTGTGGTTTGAGAACAATGATATTATATTGTTTTAAGTCTCTGAATCAGTGTCAATTTGTAATTTTTTAAAAGTAATACCTTTAACAGTGAAGGCTATTCAAAAATTAGTTTGTTGAATTGAAGCCACATACTGATAATGTTCCCAGTAAACAAATCTTAATAAAGACCTTTTAAGTATTGTTTTTGTTTGGAGAAAAGAGAAAAAGAATATAACATTGGGTGGGTAGAGAGGTGAGGATAAGGGATCAAAGTATATTATATGAAAAAAATTAAACACCTTCATACAGACTAGTGAATCAAGACAGCTCTATCATTTTAACAAAAGATCGGATTTAGAGGATCCAAGATGGGGACGACCAATGCACACCTTATCTGAGGGGCAGAGAATCTGAAACTCTGAAATTGGTACAGCTGAAATACCAACACACACTCTCAAACCAGTGGACCTCTGTAATCTTCCTGAAGAATATGCCAGATACCAGAGAAAGATGGAACCAATCTGAAGTACAGACTCCAAGAACAAACAGTGAATATTATAGATAAGCAGATGGCCAGAGATCGGCATAATAACACACCCAATAAAAATCAGGACATCATGGCTTCACCAGCAACCCCAAAAGTCAATGGATATTTCAATGTTTTAATGTGAAACACAATATTATATTAATATTATTATATTAATATAATATTAATATATTAATATTCACAATATTTTAATGTGAAACACAGGAAAATGACTTTAAAGCTATGCTTATCCAGTTATGAGAGGCACAAAAAAGGAAACGAACAAATCTCTCAGAGAAACAGCCACACAAATAGAGGCACATAGAACCCTGACAATGCAGCCACTTCTAATGAGAACTGATAGACTAAGATCAGAAAGAAGGAGAGGAGAACCTCCCCAATCAGTGGACATGGGGAGGGGCATGCATGCAGAAAGGAGGGGGGAGGGTGGGACCAGGAGGGGAGGAGGGAGGGGTTTATGGGGGGATACAAAATGAATAAAGTGTAATTAATAAAAGTTAAATAAAAAAAAAGAAAAAAAAGAGGAAATGAACAAATTTCTCAAAGAAATAGCCACAAAAGTGGAGGCAAATAAACAAGAAACTAACAAACCTCTCAACGAAATACAGGCAAATACAGCGAAACAAAGAGAGGCAAAATTAGTGGCATAAAGAGAAGAAATGAACAAAAAAAATAGAAGCCATCATAGAAAGACAGGAATCCACATTCAAACAGATGAAGGAAACAGTACAAAGCCTGAAAACAGAATTAGAATTAATAAAGAAAACACAAACAGAGAAAACCCTGGAGAACTTAGAAAAAAGATCAAAAAACAAAAAGGTAAACATCACCAATAGAATACAAGAGATGAAACAGAGAATCTTAGATATTAAAGATACACTTGCAGGAACTGATACTTCTCTCAAAGAAGTAAAAGCAGAAAAGTTCCAAACACAAAATATCCAAGAAATCAAGGACTCAATGAAAAGACGAAATCTAAGAATAATAGGAATAAATGAAAAAGAAGATTCCAGGCTCCAAGGTCCAGAAAATATTTTCAAGAAAATCATAGAAGGAAAATTTTCCCAACTTAAAGAAAGAGCTGTCCATAAGAACACAAGAGGCCTACAGAACACCAAATAGACTAGACCAGAAAAGAAACTCCTCACATCACATCATAGTCAAACACTAAACCTACAGAACAAAGAAAAAATATTAAAAGCCGCAAGGGGAAAAGGCCAAGTAACATATAAACGTAGACCTATCAGAATCACACCAGATTTCTCAACAGAAACTATGAAAGTCAGAAGGCTCTGGGCAGATGTCATGAAGACTCTAAGAGACCACAGATGCCTACCAGTCTACTATACCCTGAAAAGCTTTCAATCAACATAGATGGAGAAAACAAAATACTCCATGAAAAAAACTAAACGTAAACAATGTCTACACAGCAACCCAGCACTACAGAAGATACTAGAAGGAAAACTCCAATCCAACAAAAACAACTACACTGAAGAAAACTTAGGATATAGCTGACTTCACAAAAAAAAAAAAATTAAAAGAAAACAAGCAATGAATCACAGTAAGACCACCAACTCCACCATAAAAGGAACTAACATTCATCAGTCACTATTATCCATCAACATCAATGGACTCAACTCTCCAAAAAAAAAAAAAAAAAAAAGATACAGACTGACAGAATGGTTGCAGAAACAGTGTGAAACATTCTGCTGCATCCGAGAAACAAACCTCTGCAACAAAGATAAACACTACCTCAGAGTAAATGGCTCTAAAAATGTTTTTCAAGCAAATGGACCAAGGAAACAAACAGAGGTAGCTATCCTAGTATCAAATAAAGTAGACTTTCAACCAAAAGTAATCAAAAAATATGAGGAGGGGCACTTCATTCTTATCAAAGGAAAAATCCAACAGGAAGACATCACAATTCTGAACATCTATGCCTCAAATACAACCGCACTTACATTTGTAAATGAAGCATTACTAAAGCTTAAATTGTACATCAGTCCCAACACCTTCATAGTGGAAGACTTCTAACACTCCACTCTCACCAAGGAGCAGATCATCAGACAGAAGCTAAATAGGGAAATAAAGGCACTTACAGAGGTCCTAAATCAAATGGACCTAAAAGATGTCTACAGAACTTTTCACCCAAATTCAAACGAGTATAATTTCTTTTCTGCACCTCATGGAACCTTCTCCAAAATAGACCACGTAGTTGGTCACAAAGCGAGCCTCAAAAGATACATGAAGATTGAAATAATCCCCTGTATTCCATCTGACCACCATGGACTAAAGCTGGACGTCAACAACAACAGAAATGGCAAAAAACCTACACACACATGGAAACTGAACAACTTGCCACTCAATGACAGCTGGGTTAGGGAAGAAATAAAGAAAGAAATTAAAGACTTCCTAGAATTCAATGAAAATGAAGGTACAACATACCCAAATTTATGGGATACAATGAAAGCAGTGCTAAGAGGAAAATTCAGAGCACTAACTGCCTTCAAGAAGAAATAGCTCACACAAGCAACGTAATGGCTCACCTGAAAGCCCTAGGGGAAAAAAAGCAGACACACCCAAGAGGAGTAGACAGCTGGAAATAATCAAACTCAGTGCTAAAATCAATGAATTAGAATCAAATAAAACTTTTCGAAGAATCAATGAAACCAAGAGCTGGTTCTTTAAGGAAATCAATAAGATAGACAAACCCTTAGCCAAACTAACTAAAAGGCAGAGAGAAACTATCCAAATCAGCAAAATGTGAAATGAAAAGGGGGGCATAACAACAGACACTGAGGAAATCCAATCATCACATCTTACTACAAAAGCCTATATGCCACAAAATATGTAAAATCTAAATGAAATGGACAATTTTCTTGATAGATTCCATTTATCAAAATTAACTCAAGCTCAGGTAGAAAGATTGAATAGTCCTATAACCCCCAAGGAAATAGAAGTAGTCACCAAAAGTCTCCCTTTCAAAAAAAAGCCCAAGGCCAGATGGTTTTAGCACAGAATTCTACCAGACCTTCAAAGAAGTGTTAACTCCAATTTTCTTCAAATTATTCCACAAAATAGAAACAGAAACAACAGTATAAACTCATTCTAGGAAACCACAGTCACCTTGATATCTAAACCACACAAAGACCCAACAAAAAAGAAATTCAGACCTATCTCTCTAGATAGATAGATAGATAGATAGATAGATAGATAGATAGATAGATATCTAACATTGATGCAAAAATACTCAATAAAATACTGGCAAACTGAATCCAAGAGCACATAAAAGTTATCATCCAACATGATCAAGTAGGCTTCATCCCAGGCATGAAAGGGTGGTTCAATATACAGAAATCCATCAATGTAATCCACCATATAAACAAACTGAAGGAGAAAAAAAAAACACATAATCATCTCCTTAGATGCTGAAAAGGCATTTGACAAAATCCAACAACTATTCATGTTTAAAGTCTTGGAGAGATCAGGGATACAAGGCATACACCTAAACATAGTAAACAAACTACATAGCAAGCCTATAGCCAACATCAAATTAAATGGCTAATTAAATTAAACTTAAATCAATCCTACTGAAATCATCCACAAGGCAAGGATGCCTGCCCACTCTCTCTGTATCTCTTCAACATAGTACTTGAAGTCTTAGGTAGAGCAATAAGACAACTACAGGAGGTCAAGGGGATACAAATAGGAAAGGAAGAAGTCAAAGTATCACTATGTGCAGACGATATGACAGTATACATGAGAAACCGCTAAAATTCAACCAGAGAAATCCTTCAGCTGATAAACACCTTCAGCAAAGTGGCTGGATACAAAATTAACTAAAAAAAAAAAAAAAATCAGTAGCCCTCCTTTATACCAAAGACAAAAGGGACAAGAATGAAATTAGGGAAACAACACCCTTCACAATAGCCACAAAAGACATAAAGTACCTTGGAGTGATTCTAACCAAACAAGTGAAAGATCTGTTCTAAAAAAACTTTATGTCTCTGAAGAAAGAAATTGAAAACGATATTATAAGATGGAAAGATCCCAGTGCCCATGGATCAATAGGATTAACATAGTGAAAATGGCCATCCTGCCAAAAGCAATCTACAGAATCAATGCAATTCCCATCAAAATACCCAGGCAATTCTTTACAGAAGTTGAAAGAAAAACTCTCAACTTCATATGGAAAAACAAAAAACCCAAAATTACCAAAATGATCCTGTATAACAACAGATCTTCTGGAGGTATCTCTATCCCCTATCTCAAGCTGTACTATAGAGCAATAGTAATAAAAAAATAAAAAAAAACACATGATACTGGCAGATAAACAGAATGTTGGATCAATTTAATCAAATAGAAATCCCAGAAACAAACCCACAAACCTATGGATACCTGATTTTTGACAAAGAATCCAAAACCATACAATGGAAAAAAGACAGCATCTTCAACAAATGGTGCTGGTCTAACTGGATGTTTACATGTAGAAAAATACAAATAGGTCCATATTTATCACCCTGCACAAAACTAAACTCCAAGTGCACCAATGACCTCAACATAAAAACACTAAATTGGTTAGAAGAAAAAGTGGGGACGAGCCTAGAATTCATTGGCACAGGAGACAACTTCCTGAACAGAATATCAACAGCACAGGCTCTAAGATCAGCAATCAATAAATAGGACCTCATGAAACTGAAAAGCTTCTGTAAAGCAAAGGACAATGTGTCAGAACAAAATGACAGCTTACAGACTAGGAAAGGATCTTCACCAACCCTATATCTGACAGAGGGGTAATATAGAGAATATATAAAGAACTCAAGAAGTTAAACAGCAACAAATCAAGTACTCCAACTAAAAAATTATATCTTAGTGGATAGATGCTAGGCAAAAATAAAACTACTGTATTCATGAAAAAAAATGGGATACAGAGCTAAATAGAGAATTCTCTGTAGAGGAATATAGAATGCCAGAGAAACACTTAAAGAAATGCTCAATGTCCATAATAATCAGAAAGATGCAAATCAAAATTACTCTGAGATTTCACCTTACACCCATCAGAAAGGCTAAAATAAAAAACTCAAGTAACAACACGTGCTCGAGAGGATGTAGAGAAAGGGGAACCCTTGTCCATTGCTGGTGGGAATGTAAACTTGTACCACCACTTTGGAAATCAATCTGGCGGTTTCTTAGACAATTAGGAATAGTGTTTCCTCAAGATCCAGCTATACCACTACTAGGCATATATCCAAAATATGCTCAAGTGTACAACAAGGACATTTGCTCAACCATGTTTGTAGCAGCTTTATTCATAATAGCAGAAGCTGGAAACAACCCAGATGTCCCTCAGTTGAGGAATGGATACAGAAATTGTGGTACTTTTACACAATGGAATACTACTCAGCAATTAAAACCAAGGAAATCATGAAATTTGCAGTCAAAATGGTGGTATCTAGAAAAGATCATTCTGAGTGAGGTATCCCAGAAGCAGAAAGACACACATGATATATATTCACTTTTAATTGGATACCTGACCTATAATATGGGATAAACCTAGTAAAATCTATGCACCTAAAGAAGCTAAGCAAGAAGGAGGACCCTGGGTAAGATGATCAATCCTCATTCAGAAAGACATACGGGATGGACATTGGAAGAAGGAGAAAACAGGATATAGGACAGGAGCCTACCACAGTGGGTCTCTGAAATGCTCTACCCAGCAGTGTATCAGAGCAGATGCTGAGACTTATAGCCAAACTTTGGGCAGAGTACAGGGAATCTTATGAAAGGGGGAGATAGTAAGACCTGGAGAGGACAGGACCTCCACAAGTAGAGCAACAGAACCAAAATATCTGGGCACAGGGGTTCTTTTCTGAGACTGATACTCCAACCAAGGATCATTCATGGAGATAACCTAGAACCCCTGCTCAGATGTAGCCCATGGCAGCTCAGTCTCCAAGTGAGTCTCCTAGTAAGGGTAAGAAAGACTGTCTCTGAAATGAACTCAGTGTCTGGCTTTTTGATCACCTTCCCCTGAGGGGGGAGTTGCCTTGCTAGGCCACACAGGAGGACAATGCAGCCAGTCCTGTTGAGACCTGATAATCTACAGTCAGATGGAAGGGAAGGAGGACCTCCCTTATCAGTGGACTTGGATAGGGGCATGGGAGGAGATGAGAGAGGGAAGGTGTGATTGGAAGGAAATAAGGGAGAGGGCTGCAGCTGGGATACAAATTGAATAAACTGTAATTAATATATAAAAATTTTTAAATGTTAAGAAAAGATCAATTTCTAGATCCATATGTGTATCATTGATACTAAGACTTTTTGTTTGTTTGTTTTATATAAAGTCTTTGTGTTCAGAGTAGACTGACCATGAAAGTATAATCCTCTTATACCACAGTCTCTAAAGGGTTAAGATTATATGTGTGTGCAGTCTTGCAACTAAGGCTAATTTAAAAAAAAATCCTATAAATGAACTCACTTGCTGTTCACTAACATTAAATATAAAGGAAAACTTTCCAACTTTTTTCTCTTGAAAACTTTTGTACTATCTTCATTTTTATTTTTTCACAGGTAGAGCATTTATTTTAGTTTCTTTTTATTTTATTCTTATCCTGTATGTTTTTTTTTTTAAATCACCTATTAGTCAATAATTCTCTTTTTAAAAATTACTTACCATTTGTCTTTCTAAGTAAGGATTGATCATCTTACTCCTTCTTGTTTTCTTCTTTAGGTGTATATATTTCAGTGTGAGCTCTTCGACGCCCCCCAACCCTGAGGGAGGAGCAGCCTGGTTAGGTTACAGAAGAGGACACTGCAGCCAGTCCTGAAGAGACCTGATAATCCAGGGTCATATGAAAGAGGAGGAGGTCCTTCCTTATCAGGGGACTTGGAAAGGGTCAGGGAGGAGGTGGGGGAGGGAGGGTGGGATTGGGAGGGATTGAGGGAGGGAGTTATGGCTGGGATACAAAATAAATAACCTGTAATTAATTTAAAAAAATAAATTAATTAAAAAAATCTACTTACATTTTTCTTGGACAAAACATAAACCTGGAAACTTACTTTTTTAATGTACATCTTATCATTCTCTATATACTTTGCATAGAGGGACTTTTTGCTTGATAATTTCTAACAGTTTTACCCTAATTAGAATTTTTACTATATAACTTTAGTTTATACTGAAGAATAGTTACTAAGCAATTATGAACTGTGCATTATATTCCAATAGGCTGACAGAAAAGATAGAATATATAGTCATCACAAGTTTAAAAGAGAATGTTTTCATAAAGAAAAGTAGGATGCAATAAAGAGAGAAGAGAGACATTACAGCCAGCAAGGAAAACAAAAACAAAGACAAAAACAAACAAACAAACAGAAACAACTTCAAGTCATGGAACTTAGAGAATAATCTGTATTCAGAAATAGGAACCAGGAAGAACTTCAGTTCCAGGAAACAACTTTGCAACAATGCCTGGGCTCTAGTCATTATCACAATCTTAAGGAGCAAATTGATCCTTATAAGCCTTAATGGACTGTCTTCTGGAGTAATGACTCAGTAGTGGAATCATCCTGAAGTAAAGATAGGTGATTCAAAGTTTCACATTTAGTATCTTGTGTTCAGTGGAGGATTCTTGCTGAAACTCAATTCTACTAGGAATTATACAGTTAAGTATACAAAAAATTTTAGTATCTTCACTAAGGTTGATCACACAAAGAATTTTATTACTATTCAAACAGACAAGAAGAGTTTTAATGCTAGTTCTGCCCTAGACTAGCTGTGTAACCTTTGTTAGGTCACTTAATGGTATTTTTTCCTCATTTACAAAATAAATATATGACTTCTACTTCACAGGGCTATTATGAAAATAACATAAGAACTCTGACACTAGTTGCTACTTGTTCTAATTTTTTTTCTGTTGTTGTCATAAAACACTGACTAAAAGCAATACCAGAAGGAAAAGGCTATTTTTTTTAAACCTACATACAGATTATAGTCTATCATTGAGGTACACCAAAGCAGGAATTCAGGGAGGAACAGGTAGGCAGGGACTAAAGCAAAATTTATGAAAAAAAAAATCCTGTTTACTGACCTGTTCGACTTGGTATGTGCAGCTATTTGTCTTACAAAACCCAGGCCTACATTTCTAGGGTTAGTACCATCCACAGAAGCCTGGACCTTCCTACATTAGCTAGTTATTATGATTAGTTCAACAATAGACATAGATGTGCACTATCTCTAGGGTAGAAATCCAAGAGTGATATAGCTTAGTTACATCATAGTTGTCTTTTCAGATTCTTTTAGATTTTTGAGAAAACTCCATACTGATTTTCTTGGTAAGAAAACTAATTTACATCACCACAAGAGTTGATTGAAGTCCCCTCTTTCCTCACATCTTTGCCAACATGGGTTGCTGTTTTTGTGATGTTAGTCATTCTGACTCAGGTAAAAGAGAATCTCAAAATAGTTTTAATATGTATTTTCCTGCGGGCTAAAATGTTGAATGCTTTTATAAATGTTGAATGGCCATCTGTGTTTCTTTTTTCTTTTACTTTTCTCCTTTTAAAAAACTGTCTATTCAATTCATTAGCACATTTATCAATAGCAGGTTTTAGAGTGGTGTTATTTTTAGAGTTTTTTTTAATGTGTTCTGGATACTAGCCTTTTCCCAGAGGTGTAGCTAGCAAAGATGTTCTCCTGTTCTATATATTGTCTTTTTATTCTGAAGAGTTTCCTTTGCTATGTAGAAGCTTTCAAATTCTATGTAATATCATTTGATATTTCTTATTCTATTAAATTTTTTTTGGAAAGTTCTTGAATATGCTTATATCTTGAAGGGGTTTACCTATGTTTTCTTCTAATATTTTTAGAATTTATGGTCTTATATTAAAATCTTTGGGCTTTGAATTGATGTTTATGAACAGTAAGAATTTTAAATCTAATTTAAGTATTCTGCATGTGAATATTCAGGGTTTTTTTTTTTGAGTGTCATTTGGAGAAGAGGTTATCTTTTTTTTCAATGTATGTCTTGTCAAAAATTATGTTGTTAGAGATGCATATATCTATTTCTTGGCTGCATATTCAGTTCTATTGGTCTACATGTCTACTAAGACAGTACTATGCTGTCATCATCACTATAGATATGTGGTATACTTTGAAGTTAGATAGTATAATATCTCTCACCTTTATTCATTCTGGTTAAGATTTTTTGGCTATTAGTATTGTTTTCATTTCCATATGAATTTCTGGAAAGTATTTTTCTTGTCCTGTAAAGAATATTATTAGAATCTTGATGAAGACTGTAGTTGTAGGTAGGACATGAACCAAGTGCTTAGTTACTTGAAAACAAAGTATCTATAGGAGATGTTCCCATAATAGCTGTATTCTATGTGGTATGGAGTGCATTGGTGGCTGAGGTTTGACATGTGTGTATGGAGATGCCCTGAAAATGGGTGTAGGACTTTTAAAAATTCATTACAGTCCTTGATAGTAAATACACATAGAGTATAATCATAAAAAGATGCCTGCATCAGTGGCATGGAATACTTTTCCCTCCTCCATAATTTTCATCTAGATTTCTTTGTTTTTATATGTCCTTTTGAGGGTTGTTGGAAACAATGAGCCCAAGCTGTAAGAATAAAAATATTTTCCAGACTAGAATTGATGTGACCTATTTTATTTACCTTTTAAAGACTTTTTATGTGTTCTTTGTGAATTTCACATCATGCTCTGGCTTCTGCTACTCTATCAATACTGGAACCTCAGTGGGACTCTTTTCAGATATCCTGTTGTTGCCGTATGTCATGGAGATCTTGTAGCTTTGATTTTGTATGGCAATCCCTTTTAATGAACTCCAGCAATTCCTCAATGTAGTAGATGTTGGAGTGGGCTAATCCAAAGTCCTGGAATTTGTGTCTGAGAGGTATCTGAGCTGATCCATGTGTGGTCCTTCTTTGTAGTAACAGACCCCTGTGCTCATATTTTTTGGATCTGTTGCTCTCCTTGTGGAGCTCCTGTCCCTTTGAGGTCTTTCATCTCCCCCTTCTTTTATAAGATGCCCTCAGGACTGACTCACCAGCAACCCCTCACATCTAAGGCTAACTCTGCGCTGCTGCCCAGGCAAGGTTCAGGGCCCACTCTCCAGAGTGTTGTCACTAGTGAGAGACATGACTCTTCTCCCACTTTCATACTCCAAAGGCCATCTCTCCTGCTTGCCATAGGTAGAAAGGGATGATAGTTGGGGAGAATTACATCTCTCCCTTGACCATGCTGCCACATGGCAGACAAGTTGGGAGACCAGCTCTCTCATTTTCACACCCCCACCAACAGGGTCAGCTCTATTGTATTGCTCACGTGAGGTACAGGGCCCACTGACCCAACTGCTGCAGCAGGTGAGAGGCAAGGCCAGCTCTCTGGCTCTCATGACGCTGTTGGGGCCAGCTTTCCTGCCTGATGCTGGTGGTGAGGGCAAAAAGGAGGAGAGGGAATCTCTCCCTTATCAGTGCCACCTCACAGGGCTGGCTATTCGATGCTTATGCACTCTCCAGCCAGCTCACTTACAATCCCCACATCCAAAGCTAGCTATACTATGCTGCCCAGGCAAGGTGCAGGGCCTGCTTTCTGGAGTAATACAGAAGGTAAAGGGCAGGACCAACTCTTGCACTCTGATTACCTCAGAGTCAAGTAGCCAGGAGTGAGTAGAAGGAGACATCTCTCTCATTCATGTCACTGCACAGCAGACAAGAGGCAGGGCCAGCTCTCTCATGCTCATGTCCTCAGGACTGTCTAGCTTGTGCTCCTTTCCACCAGGGTCAGCTTTACTGTGCTGCCCAGATGAGCAGCAGGGCCCACTCTGCAGAGTGCTACAGCTGATGAGGAGCAGGGTCAGCTCTCCTTCTCTCACGGCCCCAGGGGCAGGTCTTCTGCCTGTTGCAGGTGGTGAGGGTTGAGGGAGCAAGAAGGTATATCTCTGTTGCCCACACCACTGCATGGGAGTGGTAGATCCAGATCTCCCATGCTCATGATACAAACATTTTATTGAAGAATATATACTGTGGTCAGAAATAGTGTGGGAAATTTTTTGGGGGGAGAGAACAAGAGAGCAAGAGAGTGAGAGCAAGACTGAGTGAGCTAGCAAGTAAGTAAGAGCATTTGAAAGGAAATGGAGTTAAAAATAAGTTACCTAGCCTTGCCTCACAGAGCATCTGTTGAGAGTTATGTTTTAATAGCTAAGAGGAAGGCAGCACGCTATCTCATTGATCAGAACTTTTGATAGCACCATTTGTACTTCCTGAGAGTAGGCAATTTGAATAAAGTAGGAGGGATATTTAAGAATTAAGCTCCAATTTTTTTTGTAGAAGGGACTATTAATTATTTTAGAAGCCACCATAAGTCATTGTGTTAGGTTATACCAGTGGTCCTCAACCTGTGGGTCATGACCTATTTGGGGGCTGTGTATCAGATATCCTAGATATCAGATACTTACATTATGACTCATAACAGTAGCAAAATTACAGTTTTCAAGTAACAAGAAAAATAATTTTGTGGAATCGCATTAAAGGATCACAGCATTAAGAAGACTGAGAACCACTGAAAGCAGTTAGGGTCTAACTATTACAGAGTGGAGCATCTTGTTTTTTTTTTAGTTTTGGCATTTGTGTCTCTTGACGTTTGTCTATTCCAAGACCCCACACTACATTTGTTTATGTCTCCTTACATTTCTTTTCCATGTGGCAAAACAGCATTTTTAAGATATTTAAATATTTTAGTATGATTTCTGTATTAATGCCTATACTTCATATTTATAGCTGTCTACAGACCAAAATCAGTACTTTGCTAAGTTTTCCAGTCAGTTAACAGTACTAAGAAATATCTCTGTCCAAAAAAAAAAAAAAAAAGGACAAATGAGCAAGAGGTTATTAAAAATTCACCATGGCAACGACCCTTGCATTTGCTATTAGAAACTTTCAGAGGCATGCATGCATAACAAATAGGCAATTTTTTTTTGAAAAGGATGGCCCTAGCTTTGAACTCAGCTGGAATATTATTTTTTTTAAAGCTGGAATACTCTTGAAGCAATGCCTATGCCTGCTACTATATTGGTGATTTACTGAGAAAGGAAAATGATTCCATTCCAAATGTCTTTGTATTTGTATTTCAAGATATTTCTTCATTCCAGCTCTCTCACACACATACATTAGACTGTATCTTTTGTGTTATAATTTATAAGATTCACCTAGGTACTTTCATGAAATGAGACAGATTTATAAGAGATGACCCTATTTTGTTCCAAGAAGAAGCTAAGGTATTTTAATCTAAATCTTAGAAGCTAAGAAGCTAAGATTATTTAGTAACGGCACAATTTGAAATCATTATCCAGGAATAAAAATCAGTTAACTATAAGTAGTAAAAAGCCAGGTTTGGTGGTACACACCTACGATCTCAATATTTGGAAGGTGGAGGCAGGAGGACAAAGAGTTCAAGATCATCTTCCAAACCAGCAATAATGGGACCTCATGAAACTGAAAAGCTTCTGTAAAGCAAAAGACACTTCCATCAGAACAAAACTACAGACAGCCTACAGACTGGGAAAGGATCTTCACCAACCCTATATGTGACCGAGGGCTGATATCCAACATATATAAAGAACTAAAGAAGTTAAAAACCAATAAATCAAGTAATCCAATTAAAAAATGGAGAACAGAGCTAAACAGAGAATTCTCAATAGAGGAATATAGAATGGCAGAGAAACACTTAAAGAAATGCTCAACATCCTTAGCCATCAGGGAGGTGCAAATCAAAACAACCCTGAGATTTCACCTTACACCCATCAGAATGGCTAAAATAAAAAACTCAAGTGACAACACATGTTGGAGAGGTTGTGGAGAAAGGGGAACCCTCCTCCATTGCGGGTGGGAATGTAAACTCTACAACCACTCTGGAAATTAATCTGGCATTTTCTCAAACAATTAGGAATATTGTTTCCTCAAGACCAAGATATACCACTCTTAGGCATATACCCAAAATTTTCTCAAGTACACAACAAGGACATTTGCTCACCCATGTTTGTAGTAGCTTTATTTGTAATAGCCAGAACCTGGAAACAACCCAGATGTGTTTCAATGGAGGAATGGATACAGAAATTGTGGTATTTTTACACAATGGAATACTACTCAGCAATCAAAAACGAGGAAATCATGAAATTTGCAGGCAAATGGTGGGATCTAGAAAAGATCATTCTGAGTGAGGTATCC
>NW_026590365.1:223546-227138 GCF_907164565.1 Psammomys obesus
CAGGCAAATGGTGGGATCTAGAAAAGATCATTCTGAGTGAGGTATCCCAGAAGGAGAAAGACTCACTCATATAGACCTATAAGATATGATAAACATAATGAAATCTATACACGTAAAGAAAATAAACAAGAAAGAGGACCCTGGGTAAGATGATCAATCTTCACTTAGACAAATGGGATGTGCATTGGACATAGGAGAAAACAAGTAACAGGACAGGAGCCTACCGCAGAGGGCCTCTGAAAGACTTTACCTCGCAGTGTATCAAAGCAGATACTAAGATTCATAACCAAACCTTCAGCAGAGTGCGGGGAATCATATGAAAGAAGGGGGAGTTAGTGGAAAGGATAGGAGCTCCACAAGGACCAAATATATCTGGGCACAGGGGTCTTTTCTGAGACTGACACTCCACCAAAGACCATGTATGGATATAACCTAGAACCTCTGCTCAGATGAAGCCCGTGGTAGCTCAGTAACTAATTGGTTTCCCATAGTAAGGGGAACAGGGACTATTTCTGACAGGAACTCAATGGCAGGCTCTTTGACCTCCCCATCCCCCAAGGGAGGAGCAGTCTTGCTAGGCCCCAGAGGAAGACTTTGCAGCCAGTCCTGAAGATACCTGATAAAACAGGGTCAGATGAAAGGGGAGGAGGTCCTTCCCAATCAGTGGACTTGGAAAGGGGCAGGGAGGAGATGAGGGAGGGAGGGTGGGATTGGGAGGGAATGAGGGAAGTGGGATACAGCTGGGATACAGAGTTAATAAAATGTAACTAATAATAAAAATAATAAAAAGAAAAAAGAAAACAAAACAGATTTCAGGCTCACACACTAAATCAAAAATATGCTACAATAATTCAAAAACAGTATTTACAGAGAGAAACTGTAGCTATAGGTTTGGGTTTCTTTGAATTTGTATTGATTAATTTTGTTATCTGACAATTTCATACATGCATATACTATGTTCTGATAACTTTGTGCCCATCTACCCTCCTTATTGCCCTCTCATTCCTATCAGTCTACTTCAATTGTATCTGTCCATTTCAAAGGATGATAGTATTTGGGTTAGTTTTGTGATCCATGCAGCTTTATCAGAGCTGTCTGCAGCAAATATGTAAGTAGCAAATAGTTCTGCAGTGAGGCAGAAAACCCTGTAAGATCCTCCTGCATGCATTTATGACTGCAGATAGGTACAGTCTTCTGAAGATCCACTGCAGCTGTTCTCAGCTGTTGCAAGTTCATGATTATAGTGGCGTGTCTTGCTCTGGAGATTGCATTTTACAAGCTTTCATTAAAAAAAAAGATTTATTTATGTACATGAACACTCTATTTGCATATAAGTCTGCATGCCAGAAGAGAATATCATACAGAAGAGAGCATCAGATCCCATTATTGATGATTGTGAGCTTCCATGTGGTTGCTGGTAATTAAACTCAGGACCCGTAGAAGATCAGTGCTCTTAACCACTGAGATATATCTCCAGCTCACTATAGCCCTTCTTGTAACCTGACATTCTCTCCACCTAGCCATATTTGGCTAGTGGTCAAAGACAAGTTTCAATTAACTTCTAATTCTTTTCAGGTTTTGACAATACTGGAAAATGAAGTTGAACATGATTATCTGTAGCAAATGTGGTATTCGTCTTTCTGTGAATAGATGGTAGGTGCTTTCTGTATAACAGTTCTAGATTTAAATTTATTTTGGAAAGCATGATTCTAATTCAAAAGCACTGTTGTCTAATTTTTATCTAACTTTAAGAACAGTATGATCTTTAAAAATAATCAGATTTTCCATACCCAGTTAAACGACTGAATGTACAGGAGAGGTAGAGGCTTCAGAATCTTGATGCTTGTTGGTGGTACTCTGTGTCTTCTCCTTTCCTCTTCCTCCATCCCTGGTCCCGATTTTAGAAAACATTGCAGATATTTCTTGCTTGAGCATTTCTGAAAATGTTAATCCTCAATATAAAAAAATTAAATGAACCAAATCTTATTAAAATAAAACATACAGGAGAGATAAGCTTGTCTATAGCAATAAAAAAAAATCTCTAAACAGATTTCAGTGAGGAACCAGTAACTAATGGTAAGATTTTTAAATTTCTTTTCATGAACAATAATTCACTTGTAATTCTCCCACAACGCCTGTTTTGTCTCTCTCCACTCAGTTTTTTAATCCCTTAAGGATAAACCACATACACACTTTAAAATTCATCTGTTGTGTATTCATTAATTCAGACTGTCTTTGAAATGCAACAGTTACAGCTGATTAGAGTCCATTAGGCACCTTCTTCTGTAATTGGAACCATTCTTGCACTGAGGGTAAAGTTGAGAATTAGGACATTTGAACAGTTTCACACAAACAGAATTTCTTCCTGTCAGCCCCCAATTTTTCTTAGGGTCTTTGTGACATGCAACAGGAAACTGATTGAAGAGCCCCTTTTCTATTCTTTCAAAGTGTTTTGCTTGTAACTCCATGCTGCAAATATTATATGAAAACTTCAGAGAATCTGTCATTTATTGGAAAGCAAAGACATACAGAAAGCTGAAAATAACATGGAAATTTGCAGAAAAGGACCAGACCAGTAGGTACTTGGAGAAGATAAATGAAAGATAGAGGAGATAAAAGAGGATAGTAATTGCAAGCAGAAAATGTTAAAGTGCTCCTTGCTGGTGAAATCAGTGTTCATTAGCATGCAAATTCTAATTTTCAGAGTGAATGAAAGCAGAACGTAGCTGTTATTACCAAAGACACCTGGTATGGAGTATGAGTCACAAACTAATAACTAAAGAATTTCAAATGGATTTTTAAATGAACAGCTTTTATTCTCTTAGCTAAAGTACACTATGTTCACTGACAGACACATTTTCAGGATGAAAAATTCTCTTAGCATGGAGAAAATTGGCAAGAGGCGTTGACAGCTTCATACACACACTACTGAATTAATGTCGACATGCATTCATTATGTTAATTGTTGAAGCTTTCTATTAAGTATACAGTCCTGTGTAGTTCAAGAATATTGGGAAAGAAGTCTATGCCAGGCAAGCAGCATTCCCTAAAACAAAATAATAGAGGGAATTACCCATGTGAGAAAGCAGTGTTGTTATACACAATGAGTGCACACAAATAACTGTAAAAACTATGAGAGAATTTAAGAAGTCACCTTGGCTTAGCTGAGAATAAAGTGATTAATCAACTTATCTCTTATACACTTTAAGAATATTGGTGATGATTAATTAGGAAAGAAAAGGGACTTTCTTCTTATTTGGACCTATTAGAAAATTATTATACAGTTGTATCTTATCTAAACTTTCATTCCGTTTGGCCTCTGTTCCTAGAACAAAGACATCATACTGAAGCTTTTGAATCCAAGGCAACTCAGATAGAAACAATAGCAGGTTTTCTTTTATATTCAGAATCCAGATTTAACACACACACACACACACACACACACACACACACACAATGGACCATGAAAGTAGAAGGATAGTATGAGAGGAGAGAAGAGGTCTAAATGGGGTAATGAAATATATATATATATATATATATATATATATATATATATATATGTGTGTGTGTGTGTGTGTGTGTGTGTGTGTGT
>NW_026590365.1:227238-231235 GCF_907164565.1 Psammomys obesus
GTGTGTGTGTGTGTGTGTGTGTGTGTGTGTGTGTGTGTGTGTGTATCCATAAAAACAGAAGGAGGGAACTTCTTGGAGGGAAAAGGGTACCAGTACGGCAGGGCTGGGGGCACAGCAGGAAACATTAAGGGGATGAATAAGGACAATGTATCATACACTGATACCTGTGTATGAATATGTGACAGTGAAACTTACTTTGTTGAAGGCTGAAAAAACTTAACGAATGTAAAAATGGTATTATAATATTAAATTATACAAGAGTCTCTCTAAAAATAAATATATCTTACAAAACAGGTGCCATTTTTTTTTCTCTGTGTAACCTTGACTGTCCTGGACTTGCTTTGTAGACCAGACTGGCCTCAAACTCACAGAGATCTTCCTGCCTCAGCCTCCCTGAGTGCCGGATTATAGGCATGCACCACTAGGCCTGGCTGTGCCATTCATTCTTTGTTAATATTTTTTTTTCTTGCTTGTATGTCTGTGCACGATGAGCATGCAGTGCCTATGTAAACCACAAGGGGGCATTGGCTCCTCAGGGACTGGTGTTACCCAAGCTTGTGAGTTGCTATATGGGTATTGAGGATTGAACCTGAGTCCTTTGTAAGAGCATCCAGTACTTTTAGTCACCGAGTGAGCTCTCCAGCCACAATGTGTACATACATTTCTTTCTATCATTTCTTTTACTGCTTTTATTCTTGAGATTATAATTATAATATTTCTTTCCCGCCTTTCCTTTCTTAAACCCTCTAAAATACCTCTTCCTGTTCTCCTTCAGTTTCATGGCTTCTTTCATTAATTGTTACTGCATGCACTTATGTATAATGTTACTTGTATGTATGTTTTTTTTTTTTTTCAGGGCTGGCCATGACACTGGGCAACCAACTGGTGTGCTCTTCTCTAGTGAAGGCCACTCCTTCTTGTCCAAGATTTCCTTACTTGCTCATAGTTCTTTGCAAGGCTAAGGCCTCCTGGGCTTTTCCCATCCACTTTAGCATGTCTACAGTTCACATTTGGGCAGTCATGTGGATGAGACTTCATAGGTATACCTTTTGATACTTCTAGGAGACACAGTTTCACAGAAAACTTCTTGATCCTCTGACCCTTACAATTTTTCCATGCCCTCTACCTTAATGTTACCAGAGCTTTTGGTGTGGTAGTGGTTTGTAGATATATCTATTAAACTTTGGCACCACAACTCTGGATTTTTATTGTCATGGGTTTCTGTAACGCTCTCTTTCTGTTACATAGAAAAGTGTTATTGTCAAGGGGTGAGGTCTGCAATATCTGTAGCTATAAGAACAAATATTTATGAGTTGTTGTTGTTGTTAAGCGTTATACTGGTTTAATAACGTGGTTATAGATTCTCTTTCAATAACCATGACTTCACTAGCACCGAGTAGTTATCTAGGTTTCCAGTACCAGGCATGGTTTTTCTTTTGTTGAGCAGGTCTTATTTACAATTAGAAACTATATATACTATTACTGTACTTTTAGGGTTATCATGCCTTGCTAATCATTGATGTGGTTCATGGGTGTCATAGCTGAGTAAAACTATTGGGAAGTTTGAATAGCCCCTTCTGGTTTCATGAAAGCTAGTCCTCTTGAAGGGAGAATTCCACTCAGTTTCAGACAGGGTTTCATTGGCTCTATTTCTAAAGTTCATGGCATCATTAGCAATAGAGACTTACCTTCTGCCTCTGGGGACAACCAAGGGAAACAGAAATAGGCTGTGTGTTTTGAAAGTCTCTTGGATAACCCTGACCAACAAACTCAAAATAGAGCTTGTCATGTTCAGTATTGAGGTTTTTGTTTGGCTCTTTGAGGGACCACCATCAGCCCAGATGAAAAAGTTCATTAAAACTGTGTACATGAGGGAGATCCAAGATAGCGGTGCCAGGAGGACAATTTCTGACCAGCAGCACAAACAGGGTCTGCACAGTGACCAGCAGACAGAACTCTGGGACCTAAAACACTAGCGATTGTGTTTCTCAGGGGAGAGGAAACTCCATGGCATGGGATTCAATCGGCTTCAGGTCACCCAGCAAGAGTTCCAGGGTCCTACCAGGTGCTCTGTCACTAGCCTAGAGCCAAACACCAGCATGCTCTCATCACTGTCCCAGACGGAACTGTGGGCCCACTACACCAGAGAATGGGATTTCCAGTCGACAGAAAACCCCAAAGTTCAGGAAGTGATCGGGACCAACCTCAGGTCACCCAGACAATCCCTAGAAAAGGACCCGGGCTCCAGCAGGCTCTCAGCGACCAGCCCAGAGTGGGATGCTAAGCTGCCAGCCCAGAGACCTGCCTGAGAGACAGACTCACCATCCAAGACAGAACTGAGGGCCCCAGGGCACCAGAGACTGAGTTTCTCTATCAGGTGGAAACCCCACAGTGTGGGGAACAGCTGGTCTGACTTCAGAGCACTCAGGCGACACTGCCCCCAGAAAGTTCTCTGGAAAAGTTCCCAGATTACTGCAGGCAACCAGGTACCCAGTTACCAGCAAGGTGGAGTCACGGGCCTCCATGTTCTACTCGCCATCCCAGACGGAACTGTGGACCCCACCACAGACTGGGTGTCCTGTCAGGAGGAAACTCCACTGTGGGGAAAACATCAGGTCCAACTTCAGAACACCCAGTTCCAGAAAAGTTTCTGGGTGCCAGAGGCTCTAGGCTCTGGTCTCCTACTGCATGCATGAGTGCCATGCTCACCTGCCATTGATTACTGCTATGGTACTGGGACACACAGCTCCAACTGCAGACCTACAGAAGCCTGAGAGCCACTGGAGCAGCCCTCAGATAATGCTCCGAGGTGCGACCAGTTATCTATAATTAAACTTACGATACCAGAGGGCTACCTGGTTCTTCAAGAAGGCTGATCCCAGCAAACACAGCATAAAAACAGCACCAGCAGCTCACTAAATTCAGAGCAAGAAAACCAGCAGCAGTGTAGCCAACTCCAGGACTTCTCCTGATAAGAGGAGAGTCTTCCTGAACACCAACCACAGTTACCACACTGGACCATACACCTGAGGTGAACTGTGACAATTCCTGAGGAGTTCTGCCATTCAGTTGACCATACCCAAAAAGCTGGTGAGGCCTCCTTCAGAACACTGCCAAGGGGATTCTCCACACCCCAGGATTCCAGCAGGCACCATAAATTAACAGCCAACACCTGAGAAAGCCAGCATAAAAGCACAACCAACAAAAGGAAAAACAATATGGCATCTCCAGAACCCAATTATCCAGGGGCAAGTAGCCCTGGATACCCTAACATAAGTGAAATTCAAGAAGGTGACCTTATGTCTATGCTTATGAAGAGGTTAATGGAGGAAACAAATGAAATGCATAAAGAACTAAAGGAAGATAAAGTCAAACAGATTAGGGCCCTCCATAAAGAAATACAGGAAGATGCAGTCAAACAGTTTGTGGCCTTCAGAGGGGAAATAATTAAGTCACTAAAAGAAATAAAAGAAACAGAGGAATGTTCAAACAAACAGGTGAAGTAATTGGAGGAAAAACAGGGAAATACAGTCAGACAGGTGAAGGAAATCAATAAAACGGCTCAAGATCTGAAGATAGAATTGGTAAAATTAAAGAAAACAAAAACGGAGGAAATCATGGAGAGGAAGAATTTAAGCATAACCAACAGACTACAAGAGATGGAAAAAAGAATATCAGGTGTGGAGGATACAATAAAAGAAATTGATGTATCAGTCAAAGAAAATAATAAATCTAAAAAAAATTCCTGACACAAACCATCCAAGAAATCCAAGACAACATGAAAAGACAAAGCCTAAGAATAATATGAATAGAGGCAAAAGAAGATTCCCATTTCAAAAGCCCAGAAAAATTAGAAAAATCATAGAAGAAAATTTCCCCTATTTAAAGTAGAGGCCTATAAGCATACAAGAGGACTACAGAACACCTCATAAATTAGACCAGAAAAGAAAATCCTCCCACCACATAATAATCAAAACATTAAGTATACAGAACTAAG
>NW_026590365.1:231245-256215 GCF_907164565.1 Psammomys obesus
GAAGGGCATTGACAGATATCATGCAGACCCTAAGAGAACACAGATGTCAGCCCAGGCTACTATACCCAGCAAAACTCTGAGTCATCATATATGGAGAAAAGAAGATATTCAATGACAAAAAAATTCTAACAATACCTACACATAAATCCAGCATTACAGAAGATACTAAAAGGACAAATACAACCCAAGAAAACTACTCTCAGGAAAACACAGGAAATAACTAACATCACTACAACAAAACTAAAAGTAACCAAGCACACAAACAGACTACCACAGCCAAAATCAATATCAAAGGATCTAACAGCCACTGGTCGTTAATCTCTCTCAATATCAGTGGATTCAATTCTCCAATAAAAAGACACAGACTAACAGAATGGATGCATAAACAAGACCCAACAACCTGTTGCATACAAGAAACAAACCTAAGTCACAAAGATAGACATAAACTGTGAGCAAAGGGTTGGAAGAAGGTTTTCCAAGCAAATGGACCCAAGAAGCAAGCAGGAGTAGCCATTCTAATATCTAATTAAATGGATTTTCCAACGAATACTAATCAAAAGAGATAAGGAAGGTAACTATACTCATCAAAGGAAAATTCCACCAAGAAGACATCACAATCCTGAACATTGATGCCTCAAATAAAACAGCACTCACATTTGTAAAAGAAACATTAATAATACATAAATCACACAAAGATCCCCACACATTAATGGTGGGAGACTTCAACACCCCACTCTCAACAAAGGACAGCTCAACAAAAACAGAAATTAAACAGAGAAACAATGACTCTAATAGAGGTCATGAATCAAATGGACATAACAGAAATCTACAGAACCTTTCACCCAAACACAAAAGAATTTACCTTCTTCTCAGCACCTCATGGAACCTTCTCCAAAATAGACCATACTCACAAAGTAAGCCTCAACAGATAGAAGAAGATTGAAATAATCCCTTGTATCCTATCTGACCACCATGGGCTAAAGCTGGACTTAAAAAAAAAAAGAAAGAAAGAGCAAAAAGCCAACACACACATGGAAACTGAACAACTTGTTACTCAATGACAGCTGGGTCAGGGAAGAAATAAAGAAATTAAAGGCTTTCTGGAATTCAATGAAAATGAAGGCACAACATATCCAAACTTATGGGTCACAATGAAAGCAGTGCTAAGAGGAAAGTTCATAGCACTAAGTACCTTCAAGAAGGAATTAGAAACATCTCATTCAAGCAACTTAATGGCTCACCTAGAAACCCTAGGAAAAAAAGAAGCAGTCACACCAAAGAGGAGTAGACTGCTGGAAATAATCAAACTCAGGGCTGAAATCAATAAATTAGAAACAAATAAAACAATTCTAAGAATCAATGAAACAAGGGCTGGTTTTTGAGAAAATCAACAAGATAGAAAAACCCATAGGGAAAATAACTAAAAGGCAGAGGGAAACTATCCAAATCAACAAAATCAGAAAAGAAAAGGGGGACATGACAACAGATACTGAGGAAATTCTAACAATCATTTCATCTTACTTCAAAAGCCTATATGCCACAAAATTTGAAAATCTAAATGAATTGGACAATTTTCTTGATTGATTCCACTTACTAAAGCTGAATCAAAACCAAGTAAATCAATTAAATAGTCTTATATCCCTAACGAAATAGAAGTTGTCATCAAAAATCTACCATCTGAAAAAAATGGAAAGCCCAGGGAAAGATGGTTTCAGCACAGAATTATACCAAGCCATCAAAGAAGAGCTAAGACCAATACTCTTCAAACTATTCCACAACATAGAAACAGAAGGAACACTACCAAACTCATTCTATGAAGCCACAGTCACCTTGGTACCCAACCTCAAAAAGATCCAACAAAGAAAGAGAATTTCAGGCCAAACTCCCTTATGAACATTGATGCAAAAATACTCAATACTTGCAAACCGAATACAAGAACACATCAAAATTATCATCCACTATGACCAAATCAACTTAATCCCAGGTATGCAGGCGTGGTACAATATATGGAAATCCATCAATGTGATCCACCATATAAAGAAACTGAAAGAAAAAAAAACATGATAATCTCCTTAGATACTGAAAAAGCATTTGATAAAATCTAACACCCATTCATATTTAAAGATTTCGAGAGATCAGGGATGAAAGGCACATACCGAAACATAGTAAAGGCAATATACAGCAAGCCTATAACCAACATCAGACTAAACGGAAAGAAACTTAAATCAATCGAACTGGAATCAGGGACAAGGCAAGGCTGCCCACTCTCTTCCTTTCTTTTCAACATAGTTCTTGAAGTCGTTTATAGAGCAATAAGACAATTAACGGAGATCAAGGGCATACAAATTGGAAAGGAAGAAGTCAAATTATCACTCTATCAGATGATATGATAGTATACATGAGTGACTCCAAACATTCTACCAGGGACCTCCTACAGCTGATAAACACCTTCAGCAAAGTGGCTGGATACAAAATTAACTCAAAAAGTCAGTAGCCCTCCTTTATGCAAAAGACAAAAGGGCTGAGAAAGAAATTACGGAAAAAACACCCTTCACAATAGCCACAAAGGACATAAAGTACTTTGGCGTGACTCTAAAAAAAGTAAGTCAAAAACTTGTATGAAAAAAAATTCCAGTCTCTGACGAAAGAAATAGAAGAAGATAGCAGAAGATGGAAAGATCTCCCATGCACATGTCTTGGCAGGATTAACATAGTGAAAATGGCCATCTTACCAAAAGCAATCTACAGATTCAATGCAATTACCATCAAATTACCATCACAATTCTTTACAGACCTTGAAAGAAAAATTCTCAACTTCATATGGAATAATAAGAAACCCAGAATTGCTAAAACAGTCCTCTACAATGAAAGATCCTCTCCATCCCTGATCTCAAGCTGTACTATAGAGCAACAATAGTAAAAACTGCATGGTTCTGGCATAGAAACATACTGGTGAATCAATGGAATCTAATAGAAGACCCAGAAATAAACCCGCACACTTATGGACACCTGGTCTTTTACAAAGATGCCAAAACCATACAATGGAAAAAAGATAGCATCTTCAACAAATGGTGCTGGTCTATCTGGATGTCTACATTTAGAAAAATGCAAATAGGTCCATACTCATCACCCTGCACAAAACTAAAGTCCAAGTAGATCAAAGATCTCAATATAAAACTACACACTCTAAACCTCTTAGAAGAAAAAGTA
Organism: Psammomys obesus; assembly: GCF_907164565.1. Classification (NCBI taxonomy): domain Eukaryota; kingdom Metazoa; phylum Chordata; class Mammalia; order Rodentia; family Muridae; genus Psammomys; species Psammomys obesus. The sequence continues at coordinate 234,456 of NW_026590365.1, forward strand.
GGGAAGAGTCTTGAATTCATTGGCACAGGAGACAACTTGAACAGAACACCCTCTGCACAGGTTTTAAGCTCAACAATTGATAAATGGGACCTCATGAAACTGAAAAGCTTTTGTAAAGCAAAGGACAATGTTGTCAGAACAAAATGACAGTTTACAGACTGGGAAAGGTTCTTCACCAACCCTATATCTGACAGAGGGCTAATAACCAGAATATATAAAGAACTCAAGAAGGTAAACAGCAACAAATCAAGTAATCCAATTTAAAAATTAGGTATAGAGCTAAACAGAGAATTTGCTATAGACAAATATCAAATGGCAGAGAAACACTTAAAGAAATGCTCAGCATCCTTAGTCATCAGGGAAATGCAAATCAAAACGACCCTGAGATTTGACCTTACACCCACCAGAATGGCTAAGATAAAAAACTCAAGTGACAACACATGCTGGAGAGGATGTAGAGAAAGGGGAACCCTCCTCCACTGCTGGTGGGAATGTATACTTGTACAACCACTTTGGAAATCAATCTGGTCTTTCTCAGACAGGAATAGTGCTTTCTCAAGATCCAGGTATACCACTTGTAAGCATATATCCAAAAGATGTTCAAGTACACAATAAGGACATTTGCTCAACTGTGTTTGTAGCAGCTTTATTCATAATAGCCAGAAGCTGGAAACAACCCAGATACTCCTAAATTGAGGAATGGATACAGAAATTGTGGTGCATTTACACAATGGAATGCTACTCAGCAATTAAAAACAAGAAAATCATGAAATTTGCAGGCAAATGGTTGGGAAACTGGAAAAGATCATCCTGAGTGAGGTATCCTAGAAGCAGAAAGACACACAGAGTATATATTCAGTCATAAGTGGATAGTAGACATATAATATAGGATAATCATACTAAATAAAATTTGTACACCTAAAGAAACTAATCAAGAAGGAAGACTCTTGGTAAGTCACTCAATCCTCATTCAGAAAGCCAAAGAGGATGGACATCAGAAGAGGGAGAAAACAGGGAACAAGTCAGGAGCTTACCACAGAGGGCCTCTGAAAGACTCTACCCAGTAGTGTATCAAAGCAGATGCTGAGACTTATAGCCAAACTTTGGGCAGAGTGCAGGGAATCTTATGAAAGAAGTAGAAAGAGTAAGACCTGGAGAGGACAGGAGCTCCACAAGGAGAGCAACAGAACAAGAAAATCTGGGCAAAGGGTTCTTTTCTGAGACTGTTCCTCAAACCTAGGACCATTCATGGAGATAACCTTGAACCCCTGCACAGATGTAACCTATGGCAGTTCAGTGTCCAAGTGGGTTCCCTAATAAAAGGAACAGGGACTGTCTCTGGCATGAACTGATTGGCCTGCTCTTTGATCACCTTCCCCTCAGGCGGGGGGTGGGGGTGAAGCCTTAACCAGTCAGGGGAAGACAGTGCATCCACTCCTGATGAGACCTGATAGACTAGGCTAAGAAGGAAGGAGAAGAAGCCCTCCCTTATCAGTGGTTTGGAGGAGGTTCATGGGTGCAGAAAAGGAATAGAAGGTAGGTTGGGAGGGGAGGAGGGATGGGGCTACAGGTGGGATACAAAGTGAATAAACTGTAATTAATAAAAATAAAAAGTAAAAATTAATAAAGACTAAAACTATGTATGCGCATTTATAAACAGAATTATATGCATTACAGGTTTTAAAGGTAGTTAATAATATGATTCCTTAGGCTTTTTTGTACATACTTAGTGTTATTTTACTTCCTCCCTCCTTCTTACATATTTACCTCCTTCCTGCTTCCTAGGGATACCCTCCCTTTTCCCATTTCCCCTATCAGATTAATTGTATCCTATTATTCCCCTCTCTATGGCTCCCCAACCTCCCTATCCTGGCAATGGTCCTTTCTTATTTTCCTAGTTTCTTAGTTACTCCAAGCTATGTAAGTACCTCTGAGGATGTGGAGCTAGGGGCCTCCAATGAGAGAGAACATGAGACATTTTTCTTTCATAGTCTGGGTTACCTCAGTCAACACAATCTTTTCTTGTTATATCTATTAATCTGCAAAGTTCATGATTTCATTTTTTTCTTTACAGCTAGATAGTATTCCATACTGTGTATGTACTGCAGTTTCATTGTTCATTCATCAGTTGAAGGACATTTAGATTGTTTCTATTTCCCAACTATTATGAATAGAGTATCAATGCACATGGCTGACCAAGTGTTTGTGGAATAGAATGTTGAGTTCTTTGTGTATATGCCCAAGAGTGATATAGCTGGGGTTTGAGGTAGATCTATTGTCAGATTATAAAGGAACTGTCACATTGATTTCTATTGTGGCTCTACAAGTTCATACTCTCACCAGCAATGGATAAGCGTTACCCTTTCCCTGCATCCTCTCCATCATGGGTAGTAAGTTGTTTTATTGATCTTGACCTTTCTAACTAGTTTAAGCATTTATTAGCCATTTGTGTTTCATATTTTGTGAACTCTCTGTTTAGTTCTTTTTAAATAATTATTTATTTTTTAAATTTACTTTACATCCTGTTTGTAACCCCATCCCACCACACCTCGCAGTCGCACTCTCCCTTCCTTCCTGCATGTCTCCCTCCCTCCTTCCCTTCCACCATCCCTCCCTCCTCTCTTCTTCCCTATTCCTCAGAAAAGGAGAGCCCCAACTTCCTGTCCACCCAAACTCATCACAGGACTGAATGTGTCATCTTCCCCTGTGGCCTGGTAAGGCAGTCCCGCCTGGGGGTAGTGATCAAAAAGCGAGCAAGTGAGTCCATGTCAGATGCAGTCCCTGCTTTCTTTACTTGAAGACGCACATGAAGACTAAGCTGTCCATTTTTTAGGAGGCTTAAGTCCAGCCCATGCATGGTCCTTGTTTAGTTCTATACCCCATTTTCTTGTTTAGCATATGCAAATTTAATCAAATCTGTTTGAAAATTTAAAAGCCACATTATATTTAGATATCCTATTGCATGTAGCATCCTTAGTATAATAAAACGCTTTTGGTTCACTGTTTACTTTTGATTGGACCAAAGTTTCTTGAAAGTTAAATATTAACTTCTAGAGACTAGGAGGAAGCTACAGATGGTCTCTATCCCATACTGTAGGGCAATACAACTATTTTATAACTATGTAATCATTAGCCAGCCTTATATTTAATTAACAACTTTATTTTGACACTTTCTCTTTTACTGAAAATGCATGGTTCTGGCATTTCCACTCTCCTTCAACCCAATATTATCCCCCTGTAGTTTCTGGATGCTGTTATGCAGACATGCATGCTGTTAGTACTCATGAGAACATTGTGCTTTTGATGTTTCTGAAAATTATACTTCAATGCTGTTTCCAGTCTGACTTCATTTACTATCTGCAGAGATCTTCCAGGCTTCACAATTTGCTCATGTGTAAGACTCAGAAGCAGCCTTTAATTACTTTGCTCTGTATGTACTCTAGTTCTTGTTAACATTTTCTAGAAGTAAGAGTATGGTCTTTAATCTGTTACAGTAGTTTCAAATCCCAAATCTGTACCTTATTCTACTGTTACCTATAAGAGTTCTGATAGTAAGAACAGTGGGAACTTCCTAATAACAAAGCACTGTTGTGGTCAAGCATCCAGCTCTGTACTGAGCAACAGAACTCTCTTGTCCTGTATTCTCTTCCCATGTTGATCACCTTTGGCTTTGAGAACATTCACACCCAGAAGCTTTCTTGTGCCTTCATTTATTTTCTGAATATTTTTCACTAACAAAGCCCATGTTTAGGGCCAAATTTTGACCCCCCATAATTCACAAGCTGAACTTCTATCATCTAATACCCAAGAATGCAATTGAACTTGGAGCCAGGATGTTAAAAGATGTTGAAATGAGACGTTAGTTTGGCCTCTAATTATACCTCATTTTTTTATTTGGGTTTTTTGTTTGTTTGTTTGTTTGTTTGTTTTCTTGATATCCAGGTTTTCAGTTCATTATATGTTTTGGATGCTAACTTCTGCGTGTTATAGTCTTTGTTGCTGTTATTCCAATCTGACAGCCTATAACCAGAAAAAGAATGATGCTTGATTTTCAGTCTTGGGGTCACACTGAGTTTTAATGTTCAAACTCCAGGGGTTCTTGATTAGTTCAATGGGTGGAGTAGGTAATAGGCTAGCAGGCAAGGAAGAGAGATTGACTTTGGGGGTCTCTATTTTTTGGGGAGGTCTCTTAAGTAGAACTTGGGGTCTGACTCCACAAAGGATGGCAAAAGTAGAACTAGTGATGCCCTGGCCTAGGCCATTGATTGTAAAAGGTCTGAAAGGAATAGAGATAGAATGGTAGGAGAGGCTAAAACATGCATCTGTGGCCACAGTAAGACTACCCTAGAAGCTGGGAGGGGCACACACTTGTAATTCCAGCCCTCAGGGAGGCTGAAGCAGGCAGATTTCTGTGAGTTTGAGGCTAGCATGATCTCCAAAGCAAGTCCACGACAACCTAGGCTACATTGAGAAACCCTGTCCAGAAAAAAAAAAAATACCCTAGAGCAAACAGAGTTAGGGAGGGGAAAGAGGGTGCAGGTAGCATATGTAGTTCTTATCTGAGTCTGGCGGCTGTGGGATTCCTGGTAGAATGCAGTTCTGTGGGTCACAAAGGAATGGGATACATCTAGGAAGAGTGGTCGAGGTGGGTGGCAAAGAAGAACTGGGGGACCCTGGGTCTGCCCCAAGAGACTGAGTACCAGATGGATATGGTGGACTTGAAGGAGAAGCTGAGGCTCATAGCAGAGGTAGATCTCTACTTTTAAATTTTTAACTGATTCTCCAAACACAAGAGTAGTACATATTAGTGAGGTACCATATAATGTTCTATACATTATATGTATAATATAAATTATTATATGTATAACATAAATTATACACTATAATTACATGTATGTGTATATTATATGCATAATATATTTTATACATACAATACATTTCACATGTTAAACATTATTTTAAATATTCATTAATACTTTATTTTTTTAATTTTATTTTTCTCATTAGTTACATTTTGTTAATTCTGTATCCCTCATTCCCTCCCCAGTCCCACCCTCCCTCCCTCATCTCCTCCCTGCCCCTTTCCAAGTCCACTGACTGGGGAGGACCTCCTCCCCTTTTATATGACTCCGTTTTGTCCGGTATTTTCAGGACTGGCTGCAAAGTCCTCCTCTGTGGCCTAACAGTACTGCTCCTCCTTTGGGAGGTGGGGAGGTCAAAGAGCCAGTCATTGAGTTCCTGTTAGAAATAGTCCTTGTTCCCCTTACTATGAGAAACCAATTGATTACTGAGCTATCACGGGTCACATCTGAGCAGAGGTTCTAGGTTTTATCCTCTCATGGTCTTTGGTTGAGTGTCTATCTCATAAAAGACCCTGTGCCCAGATATGTTTGGTCCTTGTGGAGCTCCTATCCTTTCCACATCAAACTCCCCTTCTTTCATATGATTCCCTGCACTCTGCCATGGTTTGGTTATGAGTCTTAGTATCTACTTTGGAACACTGCTAGGTAGAGTCTTTCAGTTGCCTTCTGCGGTAGACTCCTGTCATACGTTCAATGCATATCCCATTTGTCTTTCTAAATGAGGATTGATCATCATACCCCCTGTCCGCTTTCTTGATTATCTTCTTTAGGTGTATAGATTTCATTATGTTTATCATATCTTTTAGGTCTATATAAGCGAGTATATTCCATGTTTGTCTTTCTCCTTCTGGGATACTTCACTCAGAATGATCTTTTCTAGATTCCACCATTTGCCTGCAAATTTCATGATTTCCTTTTTTTTGATTGCTGAGTAGTATTCCATTGTGTAAAAATACCACAATTTCTATACCCATTCCTCCACTGATGGACATCTGGGTTGTTTCCAGGTTCTGGCTATTACAAATAAAGCTGCTACAAACATGGTTGAGCAAATGTCCTTATTGTGTACTTGAGCAATTTTTGGGTATATGCCTAGCAGTGGTATAGCTGGGTCTTGAGGAAGCACTATTCCTAGTTGTCTGAGAAAGCGCCAGATTGACTTCCAAAGTGGTTGTACCAGTTTACATTCCCACCAGCAATGGAGGAGGGTTCCCCTTTCTCCACAACCTCTCCAGCATGTGTTGTCCCTTGAGTTTTTCATCTTGGCCATTCTGATGGGTGTAAGGTGAAATCTCAGGGTCGTTTTGATTTGCATTTCCCTGATGGCTAATGATGTTGAGCATTTCTTTAAGTGTTTCTCTGCCATTCTATATTCCTCTACAGAGAATTCTCTGTTTAGCTCTGTTCCCCATTTTTTAATTGGATTACTTGGTTTGTTGCTTTTCAGCTTCTTTAGTTTTTTGTATATACTGGATATTAGCCTTCTCTCAGATAAAGGGTTGGTGAAGATTCTTTCCCAATCTGTGGGCAGTCGTTTTGTTTTGATGATGGTGTCCTTTGCTTTACAAAAGCTTTTCAGTTTCATGAGGTCCCATTTATTGATTGTTGCTCTTAAAGCTTGTGCTGTTGGAGTTCTGTTCAGGAAGTTGTCTTCTGTGCCAATGAGTTCTAGGCTGTTCCCCACGTTTTCTTCTAACAGATTTAGCGTATCTGGTTTTATGTTGAGGTCTTTGATCCACTTAGACTTTAGTTTTGTGCAGGGTGATAAATATAGATCTATTTTCATTTTTCTGCATGTAGGCATCCAATTAGACCAGCACCATCTGTTGAAGATGCTATCTTTTTTCCATTGAATGGATTTGGCTGCTTTGTCAAAAATTGAGTATTCATAGTTACATGGGTTTATTTCTGGGTCTTCTATTCGGTTCCATTGATCCTCCTTTCTATTACTATGCCAATACCATGCTGTTTTTATTACTATTGCTCTGTAGTACAGCTTGAGATCGGGGATGGAGATACCTCCAGATGATCTGTTGTTGTACAGGATTGTGTTGGAGATTCTGGGTTTTTTTGTTTCTCCATATGAAGCTGAGAATCTTTTTTTCAAGGTCTGTAAAGAATGGAGTTGGTATTTTGATGGGAATTGCATTGAATCTGTAGATTGCTTTTGGCAGGATGGCCATTTTCACAATGTTAATCCTACCAATCCATGAGCACGGGAGATCTTTCCATCTTCTGAGATCTTCTTCAATTTCTTTCTTCAGAGAAATTTCACTTACTTGGTTAGAGTCACCTCAAGGTACTTTATGTTATTAGTGGCTATTGTGAAGGGTGTTGTTTCTCTAATTTCTTCCTCAGCCCTTTTGTCTTTTGTGTACTGGAGGGCTTCTGATTTTTTTGAATTGATTTTGTACCCTGCCACTTTGCTGAAGGTGTTTATCAGCTGGAGGAGTTCTCTGGTTGAATTTTTGGGGTTACTCATGTATACTATCATATCATCTGCGAATAGTGACACTTTGACCTCTTCCTTTCCAATTTGTATCCCCTTGATCTCTTTTAGTTGCCTTATTGCTCTCGCTAGGACTTCAAGTACTATGTTGAAGAGATATGGAGAGAATAGGCAGCCTTGTCTTGTCCCTGATTTCAGTGGGATTGATTTAAGTTTCTCTCCATTGAGTTTGATGTTGGCTGTAGGCTTGCTGTATATTGCCTTTACTATGTTTAGATATGTGCCTTGTATCCCTGATCTCTCCAAGACTTTAAACATGAATGGGTGTTAGACTTTGTCAAATGCTTTTTCTGTGTCCAAGGAGATGATCATGTGGTTTTTCTCCTTCAGTTTGTTTATGTGGTGGATTACATTGATGGATTTCCATATGTTGAACCACCCTTGCATGCCTGGGATGAAGCCTACTTGGTCATCGTGGATGATATCTTTGATGTGTTCTTGGATTCGGTTTGCAAATACTTTATTTTTAAAACTGTTAAAGTTCTTTCTTCTAGAGTTTTTGAAATGCATGACACGCATTTGATTATCTTTAATCACCATGGTAACCTCAAAACCATTTTGTTCCCTGTCTAACTATGATTCATATCCATTAGTCAGACATTTCCCAACATTTTTTTCAGAAAAGGTTTCTCTGTATAGCCATTGCTGTCCTGGACTCTCTTTGTAGATCAGTCTGGCTTTGAACTCACAGAGATCTGCCTCTCTCTGTCTCCCTGAGTGCTGGAATTAAAGGTGTGCACCATCATGCTCAGCTCATTTCCTAACTCTTGATCTCCACTTTTTCCCCTGATCTTTAGTAGTGACTGTTTTATCTCCAACTTGTCTAAGTTCCATCTGTTTATATTCCACATTGGAGCAAGATTGTGTAGTACTTGTATTTCTGCCTGGTTTCTTTCATTTAGCAAAATAATTTCCCTTTCCATTCATGTTATCCAAAAGAAGAGGATTTCATTCATCTTCCAAGGTTGAATAATATTCCATTGTTTATCTGTACTATATTTTGTATTCATTATTTGAGGGAAACTTAAGTTGTTTGCATTTCCTGGACTTTGGTCAGGGCAACATACTTTACTCTGTCTGCTGATTTATATGTTAATCTCATCCCAAACCACCCTCATGTAAACATCCAGAATACTTTTTGAATAATATTGAGCTCCACATGGCCCAGTCAAAGTTATGCATATAATTACTTATCGAAAATCTACCCTTTGCAACTGTGGCACCCGTAAGATCTCCTTAACTCACATTTAATCTTCAAGTATAGTAAACCCATTCTCATAATTCTCTTCAATGTGACACAATTATCTTGTACAAAACTGAAAATATGCTGATGAATAAGTCAAGTTTTCAAGGGATGTTCATTTTTTTCTTTTTTAAAAAGGATTTATTTATTTATTTATTTATTTATTTATTTATTTATTTATTTATTTATTTATTTATATAATGTTCTGTATGTATGTACACATGCACTCCAAAGAAGGTACCAGATCTCATTATAGATGGTTGTGAGCCACCATGTGGTTGCTGGGAATTGAACTCAGAACCTCTGGAAGAACAGCCAGTGTTCTTAACCTCTTAGCCATCTCCATAGCCCTATTTTTTCTTGATATCCTCTAGCTTAAATTATATGACATAAGCTTACTTAAAGTACCTAAATACTATGCTGTAAAGTCAACTATATTATGTTACTTGATAAGGGAATTAGATGGAAGAAAAAATTGATACATGCACAAAACTTTCATATCAAGTTTAGGAGAAAATATGATTACAATTTTACTCCTTATTTCTGTATCTGCTCATATGGAATTATAAACACATTTTATTCCTATTCCAAATTTCCTTCACCTTCAGTGCATGCATCAGCTGGCCATAGTTCTTTCCCCATTGATATGAATCAATTCATCATTCTTGAAATTCAAGCTCATTATTTTTTATTAATATTTTTTATTTTTAAATAAGTTTATACATTCACATGTATCCCAGCTGTAGCCCACTCCCTCTTTCCCTTCCAATCCTCCCCTCCCTCCCTCATCTCCTCAAGCTCATTATTAATTTTGCCTTGATTGTGTTGCTGAAAGTGTATATTGAATTCAGTCACAGCACAGATCAATAAGGGATCTAAATTCCAGATGTACTCTACCTACACTATGGAATAGTAATCCAATTTCTCATAACCTAATTGTCCAAGTTAGTGCAATGTCTCAAAGGTGTGACAAAAAGTTTAAAGTGGCCAAATTGCTGTTTTAACTTCCATTTCAATTGAAAAGTTGTAGGGTTTATAAGTTCAAGAATTCCATTTGTGGCAAATAAAGTCTGTAAACAAAGAGTACACAATGTATGGATCAGGAGTAAAAATTATTTTGCAAGTGTGTCATTGTGGTAATAGTGAATACTATCAGAGAAATAGCATCCTATATTGGAGGCTGATTCAGAGCATAGCAAAACTTCTGGAGAACCTTGCCAGGGTTTGTAAACTACTACCACCTGGTGGGCACTACAAAGTAGTCTCCAAAAGTTTATTGCACAGTAAACCAGATGAATCAGGATGATGGAAAGAGTGGTAAGGCCGCTGAATACACCATTCCTGGTCCCATTGTCTTACATCATTTCCTGGGAAATGAGTTTCACAGAAACAATGGTCTTTTGAGTATTGTGACAGTGGGTAGACCTGTCAGAATGAGCAAAAAGCAAATTTTAACAAGTTTTTTTTAGCACTTAATCTCTTCTAAAATTATTCATATAATTTTGAATTCTGTGCAAAGCACTATACCACATGATGTAAACACGAAGACAACTCTGAAATGGTTTTAACCTTCAAGCAATATTTCCATAACCAGTGTGGCCACTGCAATTTAAGGGAATAATAAAGAAAGAAGACAAATACAAACTTACAATATCAGTAGGAAAGGACAAATGTGAATCAATTGACTCTTATACAATGAGTACAACCCCTCTTTCCAAGTCTGGCACTGGAACTGAGAGATGGAAAAGGCTCAACTAAGATTTAACAGGTACTTGAATGAAAACATCTCCATCTACTCATAACAATAAGTTGGGTGCTGCACAGGTAATTATAGATAAAGAAGAGCACCACCAGGAATATTTGATTCTTCTTGTAGGATGTCAAAGTTCAATTTTGAACAACTATAATAAGAAATAAATGTTGAACAGTATGTGGTTTTTCCCCTCCTCTTAGAGAGTAAGAAAGGCTGAAATCTCTTCAGCTTTCAAAAAAATCTCCAAAAGAGAATAAACTTGGTTCAGCAGAAGGCGGACGTGTGACTTGAAAATTTTACTATTTTATTCAACTTTCAACTTCAATGCACCTTGATTCCAGTCCTAGTTGAAAGTTAAATTTTTATTGGTGGTTTATAACTCTTAGGTGTTATGTCAAATGTCTTCTGCCAAGTGAAAGGAAAAGAACAAAAAGTTCTATTCTATATTTTGCTTACAGATTCTTATTGGCTATACAAAAGTTTGCTTTCCTAAATAGAAAGCTTTGTACAAACAGGATTTCTGTCCTTGACTCATCTGCTGAGCTGCTTCCTCTTCATTTCCACCCCCATACCACATGCATTGTCTTGTGCTTCATGTTTTTGGCAGACATCCTTTGAAAAAGAACAAAAACCAATTAGTACAAATTCAAAGTTGTGGCTGAAAATAACAAAAGAAACAACACTGATTAAAAACAACAACATGTTTGTAATTGTCGGTACACCTCATTTAACTGATGTAAGGTAGTTAACTTTAAACAAAATAGACATAGAATGAACCTACACTTTGGTTCTCCTCAAAATGCTGCAACAATCCTTATCTTCCATTACTTTTATTTTTTCTCTTTTTAGTGGTAAGATTATAACTTGAATCTTTTTAAAAATCATTTTTAATATCTCACACAATATATTTTGATCATATTCTTTTCTCTCCATCAACTTCTCATAGATCCTTCCTATCCATCCAACTTCATGTTCTCTCATCTCTCTATCTCTGTCCTACCTCTAGACTCTCTCAGCACACAAAAACAGGCATCCATTCTACTGGCCAGCTATACCTAGGCATGGATCGTTCCCTGGAGTGTGGTTGATATCCAATATCACTTCACCAGAAAAAAATTGATTTCCCTAGTTGCAAATAGCTTACTGGCCTGGGGTGGGATTTTGTTTTACTTCCTCTTCTCAGTGCTGAGATTGTGTCTAGCTTGAACCTGTGCAGGTCCTGTGCACACTGTCACAGTCTTTGTGAGCTTATGTGAGTATCAGCCCTGTTCTGTCTGGAAGACATTGTTTCCTTGGAGTTGTCCACCATCCTGACTTTTACAAGGTTTCTGCATCCTCTTTCACATAGATCCCTGAGTATTGATAAAGGTATCCCATTTAAAGCTGAACACTCCAAAGTCTCTCACTCTTTGTACATTGTTCAATTGTGGATCGCTGTGTTAATTATCATCAACTGAAAGAAGAAGCAATTTTATGGGTGTGACAGTATGCCATTAATAGTTATAGCTATGTTCTTTTAACAGAGTAAGAGCTTTTTCCCTAAGGCCCATGATCCATCTAGTCTAGGGGTTTGGGCCACTTAGGTGGCTAAACTCAGGTCTGAGTTCTATTGCATGAAATGGCTCTGAAGTACAATTTTAGAAAGTATTTGGTTACTCCCATAACATTTGTGTTACTATATCACCAGTATATGTTGCAGACAGGTCATTGTTGTAGGATTTGTAGCTGAGTGATACTGGTGATTACCTTTGTCCTTTGGTATTGTGAAAAGTACCTTCTAGCACTATGAAAGCTAGTTGATAGGGGTGAAGTTTCTAGTTGGGCACCAGCTTAATTTCTCAAGTTTTAATGACATAAGTAGGTGTGTCTTCAGCAATAAGGACTTAACATCAGGTTGTGGAAGTTAATCAACAGTCTTGAAAATAGCTGCTAATATTTTGACAGGGTGATCTATGAGACCCTTTGCTTAATGTCTTAAGAAGATGTAGTCCATTCCTGGCATTGTATGCTTTACTTGGTAGCATAGGATGCTTAATTGGAACATTCTATGCCCCTTTATATGGTAACTCTACTTAAATACCATATATATATATATATATATATATATATATATATATATATATATATTTAAGGAAGCTTCTACTGTTACAATGTGTTTTTTCAAAGGCTTTTAGTGTTAATTGTTCGACCCCATATCCCCTCTTTTACCCTACTCTCCTTGTACCCCTCCCCAGTCAATCCCCCTATTCTAGTTTCCCTTTTGTCACTTTATAACACTATACTCTATTTCCTCTTCTTTGGAAAATCCTCCTGGATGGAGTTAGAAATACTCTTGTAAAGTAACCCAGACCCAGAAGGACAAATATTGAATGTTTTTTTTTAATATGTAGATGTTAGCTTTTAAGCTTTAGATATGTTATTAATTGTTATGCCTGGAGAAGAAAATATTCACTGTTATTTGTTTTATAATTCATACTTCTCTGTCATTTCAGATGCTAGAGCATGATGGTCTATTGCTCAAGAGGATGGGAAGGAATTCATTAATAATACATACACACATATATGCAAATTTTATTATATTAAATGGTGAAAATTTTGCGTAAAAACACTAGAGAAACCATCTCTTGAAAGTCAAAGCATTGAAAACAAAACCTCTTTTATGAATTTATTATTACCTTTTTCTTGGCTGTCTTTGACCATATTACATAGCAGTTATCACCAATATATGAGTGTTACTTATTACACCTATATGGATATCTTACCATGTTGGTTATTGTTGTGATTTCAACAGCAAACATACTGAAAAAGAGGTCACAGAAAGCTCCCATTTAGAATAGCTTCAAGAATGATAAAATAAGCCAGGTTTTGTGGTGTACACCTGTAATCCCAGTACTTAGGGGAAGCACAGAGGAAGGCAGATCTCTGTGAGTCCAAGGCCACCCTGGTCTACAAAGCGAGTCCAGGAAAGACAAGACTACACAGAGGATCCCTGTCTTTAAAAATAAAAACAAAATAAAGGAATGATAAAATAGCTTATAATAAAACTAATCAAGGAAGTGAAAGACCTCCACAATTGAAAGCTTCAAATCTCTGAAGAAAGAGTAAAGAAAGACACTAGAAAATAGAAAGACATTCTTGTTCACAGTAGAGTTAATGCTGTGAAAATAGCCATCCTACAAAAACAAAAAATCACTTTACTGAGTCAGTATAATTCCAACCAAACTGCTTACAATATTATTCACATACATAGAAAAAAAATCCTAAAATTCATATAGAACCAGGAAAAACTCCAGATATCTAAAGCAATCCTGAGCAAAAAGACATCAGGTTATTATATAGTGCTATAATAATAAAAACAACATGGTACTGGACCAAAAACAGCCATGTAGACCAATAAAAGACCCAAACATTAGAACTCATAACTAAAGCCATCATTTAGTTGATAAAGAGGCAAAAAATAAGTGGAGAAAATACAGTATATTCAATAAATGGTGCTGGGAAAACTGGATGTCCACAAGAAAAAGAATGAAATTAAACCCATATTTATCTCACTGCACAAAAATTAACTCCAAGTGGATCAAAGACCTAATTGTGAAATCTGAAACACCAAAAGTGCTAGAAGAAAATATAGGCAACACTATATCATGTAAGTGCAGAAAGGACTTTCAGAATAGGAACTTACTTCCCAGGGATCAAGGCTATCAATTGACAACTGGAACCTCATAAAACCAAAAAGCTTCTGTTCAGCTAAGCAAACTACCAATAAAATAAAGAAGAAGCCCACAGAATGAGAGAGAATCTTTGCCAGCTACGCATCTGGCAGGGAATTTAATGCAACCAGTCCTGATGAGACCTGATAGGCTAGGGTCAAATAGAAGGGGAGGAGGACCTCCCCTATCAGTGGACAAGGGGAGGGGCATTGGAGGAGAAGTGGAAGAGAGAGAGGGTTACAGAGAAGACGATGGAGGGGTCCACAGCCAGGATACAAACTGAATACGTTGTAATAAATGATAATAATAATAATAAAAAGAAAAAAAGAATATTAAAAAAAACTCAAAAAACAAAGAAAGAAGCAATTACATCCAATAAAAATGGGCTAGTGATATAAAAAGAGGGTGCTTTTTTAAAAAAATACAAGGAAACTTTTTTCAAAAGCTTTATTTATTTATTATGTATACAATGTTTTGTATGCATGTAGACTTGAACGCCAGAAGAGGGCACCAGATCTCATTATAGATGTTTATGAGCCACCATGTAGTTGCTGGGAATTGAACTCATGATCTCTGAAAGAACAACCAGTGCCCTGAACCTCTGAGCCATCTCTCCATCCACACAAGGAAACTTTTATTTTCAATTCTCATAAAGAAATTTGCTGTGTATTTTTTTTAATGCTTTTTTTCCCCCGAACTTTATTTTAGCTGCTCAGTGACTGGAGCCACTTGATTCCTGGTATTAAAAAGATGCCAACAGACGTTACTGTGTGTAGTCCAGGGGCCCAGCCCACTCTGAATAGCCCCCAAAAGAAGAAACACAAAGTAAACCAACAAAATAAAACCAAAAAGTAGAAAAATTCAAAATATTTTCTTCAAGCCTGGCAGAACCCACAATAGTTTGTAACAGGAGCACAGTGGGGAGAAGCATCTTAATGAAAGAAATAAAGGTGGCTAAGAAACATCTCAAAGGCTTATCATCCTTAGCAATTAAGGGAATGCAAATTAAAGCAACTTTGTGATTTCATCTTAACCCGGGCAGAATAGCTTGAGATCAACTGACAACAGTGGAGAAAATGCAAGCTGGAATTCAGTGTGGAGAATTTTCAAAATACTGAAAAATAAATCTACCATGTGACTCAGCTATACTACTACATGTCATATGCTCAAAGGACATCCTACTCCACAAAAACTTGCTCAGAAATCCTCATTGCTGCTCTGTTCTCAACAGCCAGTAAATGAAAAGAAAAACCCGACCTAAAATATCATTCAAAAGATGAATGACTAATGAAATTGTGATACATATACACAATGGAATGATATTCATTTGCAAAGAGAAGTGAAATCATTGAACTTTCAGATAAATGTATGGAGATAGAAGAGATCATATTGAGTGAGATAACGCAGACTCAGAAAGACAAACATCACATGTTCTCTCTCATTGGAGGTTCATAGCACCAGATCTTCAGTTGTTGGTAAAAACATAAAACCATATAACTAAACATAAAACCATATAAACATAAAAACATCAAACTCTATAAACCATAGAGTTACTGAAGGACCAGAAGAGCTTAAAGGGACTGCAGTGATGAGAGGGGAACAGCAGGGTATAGGTGATATGAAATGGAAAATGAAAACTGGTGGGGGCTTCAACTGTGGAGGATTGTATAGGTTAATATAAGAAGGAAAAGGAAAAAGGGGCAAATAACATTAAGGTCATTTGATAAAGCATCAAGTAATCTTACTACTTTATATTTACCTTAAATCATATAATCATATACAGTGTGTGTGTGTGTGTGTGTGTGTGTGTGTATGTGTGTGTGTTCACCTTAAGATATATAGCTCAAATGGTTGGTGAGGATAGTCCAGATGACTCTCAAAACGATATAGAATATCGTTGTTGCCCTTGGTTGCCCCATTGATGAAGATACTGCACTTAGTAGCAGACTCAGATGATTCAGACTGGATCTGAGAGTCTCTTTCCTGCAGTCTAAGTTCCACAATATAAAAATAAAAACAAAAACAAACAAACAAACAAAACCTCTATTCAAGCTGCCAAGGGAGGGAAATCCAGCTGCCTATGATTTCATAATTTTTGAATGCAATATACTAAAACCAAAATTAAAATATTACACATTTGGCAGCAAGATGGCGGCGCGGGGAGGACTCTCATTCTGAGGAGCAGCACAGCAGGATTGGCACAGTGACCAGCAATCAGAACTTGCGGCCATAAAACAAAAGGGATTGTGTTTCACAGGTGAGAGGATACCCCACAGTGGGGGATTCAATCAGCTTTAACTCACCTGGCTAAACCGCTGAAGAGATCCCGGTTCCACCAGGTGCTTGGTCGCCAGCCCAGAGCTACCCGCCAGCGCAATCTGGTCATGGTCCCAGACTGAACTGTGGGCCCACAACACCATAGACTGGATTTCCCAGTCGAGAGATAACCCCACGGAGCAGGAAACAATTGGGACCGACCTCAGGTTACCCAGACATCCCCTGGAAAAGACTCGGGTTTCTTGGGTGCCCCAAGAGCCAGCCCAGACCCAGAGCCGGGACACAGGCGCCTGCCTGCGTGCCTGATTCACCGCCTCAGATAGAACTGTGGGAACCAGGGCACCAGGGCACCAGACTGCGTGTCTCTGGCAGGAGGAAACCCCCAGCGGAGGGGGTCAGCAGCTCTAACGCTTAGGACACCCAGCACCAAAACACTTCCTGGACTCACGCAGACTCTAGTGCAGGCAGGAGCGCTGTGCTCTGCTGCCATTATTGAGTTCCCCTAGGGCACTGGGACACACAGCTGCATCCTCAGACCTACAAAAGCCAGAGAGCCATAACAGCAGCCCTCAGATACTGTGCCAAGGATGAACCAGTTATTCCTAGCTAGACTGTCAAAACTGTGGGAATCCCTGGTCCTTCAAGAGGGTTGCACCCACAGCGTCTGGACCAGAGCAGTGCCTGCAGCCGCCATCCCAGACAGAGACACACAGCTTCTGGTCCAGAGTGAGGCACCCAGCCTCCAGACCAGAACAGTGCCCCCAGGCGACAACTCAACCTAGGTGCACATTCTCCAGGTCCAGAGCAGAGCAATCAGCCTCTGGCCCAGAGACTTGCTGAGTGCACCTCCCACTTTCCCAGACAGAACTGTGCGCTGCAGGATAACAGACTGAGGTTCCCTGTTGGGGGAAAACCCCACAGCTAGGGAATCAGCAGTTTCTTCAAGAGGACTGTACATGGAAATTTAGTGAGCAGCAGCACACTAAATTTATAACAAGAAACCCAGCAGTGGGGCAGCTGTCTTGAGAAATTCTATGGGTAAGAGGAGATCCCCCCCCTGCCTAACATAGACCACAGCTACTACTCAGGGCTATAAACCTGAGGTGAGCAGTGGCAACTCCTGAGAAACACTGGCCATACAGTGACCATAACCAAAAAGCAGAGAAGGACTCCTTCAGAAAAAATCATCTTCCGGCCAAGGGGATACTCCCTACCTCAGGACTACAGGAAGCACAGAAACTAACAGCCAACAACTAAATTAGCCCAATGGGTAGAGGTCAGCATAAAGGCTCAACCAACAAAAGACAGAGCAATATGGAATCTCCAGAACCCAGCCATCCAGAGGCGAACAGCCCTGAACAATGCAGCATAATAGAAAATCAAGAAGATGACCTTACATCTATGTTGATGAAGAGGATAATAGAGGAAACAAATAAAATACGTAAAGAATTAGAGGAAGATAAAATCAAACAGATCATGGCTATCCTTAAAGAAATGGAGGAAGATAAAGACAAGCAGATTAGGGCCATCCGTGAAGAAATACGGGAAGATGCAGCCAAACAGCTTGTGGCCTTCAGAGAAGAAATAATTAAATCACTGAAAGAAATAAAAGAGACAGAGTTGAAGGAACTAAAAGAAAAAGAGGAAAATACAAGCAGACAGGTGAAGGAAGTAAACAAAACAACTCAAGACCTGAAGATAGAACTAGAAAAATTAAAGAAAACACAAATGGAGGAAATAATGGAGAGGAAGAATTTAGGGAAGAAAACAGGAACTACAGAGGTAAGCATAACCAACAGAATACAAGAAATGGAAGAAAGAATCTCAGGTGTAGAAGATACAATGGAAGAAATCAACATATCTGTCAAAGAAAATGTTAAATCCAAAAAATTCCTGACACAGACCGTCCAAGAAATCCAAGACAATATGAAAAGACAAAACCTAAGAATAATAGGAATAGAGGAAAAAGAAGACTCCCTTCTCCAAGGCCCAAAATATATTTTCAACAAAATCATTGAAGAAAATTTCCCCAAGTTAAAGGAGAAGCCAATAAGGATACATGAGGCCTACAGAACACCCAACAAATTTGACCAGAAAAGAAAATCCTCCCGCCACATAATAATCAAAACAGTAAGTATACAGAACAAAGAAAAAATACTAAAAGCTGCAAGGGAAAAAGGCCAAGTAACATATAATGGCAAACCCATTAGATTCACACCTGACTTTTCAACAGAAACTATGAAAGCCAGAAGGGCCTGGACAGATATCATGCAGACCCTAAGAGAACACAGATGTCAACCCAGGCTACTATACCCTGCAAAACTCTCAGTCCTCATAGACGGAGAAAACAAGATATTCAATGACAAAAACAAATTTCAACAATACCTACACACAAATCCAGCATTACAGAAGACACTGGAAGGGAAAATACAACCCAAGAAAATTAGCTTTTGTCAAGAAAACACAGGAAATAATTAACCTTACTACAGCAAAACAAAAAACAACCAAGCACACAACCTTGTGAACACAGCCAACATGAATATCAAAGGATCTAACAGCCAATGGTCATTAATCTCTCTCAACATCAATGGACTCAACTCTCCAGTAAAAAGACACAGATTAACAGAATGGATACGTAAACAAAACCCAGCAATCTGTTGCATACAAGAAACACACCTAAGACACAAAGATAGACATTACCTGAGGGTAAAAGGTTGGAAGATGACTTTCCAAGCAAATGGACCCAAGAAACAAGCAGGAGTAGCCATTCTAATATCTGATAAAATAGACTTTCAACCAAAATTAATAAAAAGAGATGAGGAAGGACACTTCATACTCATCAAGGGAAAATTCCACCAGGAAGACATCACAATCCTGAACATCTATGCCCCAAATACAAGAGCACCCACATTTGTAAAAGAAACATTGATAAAAGTTAAACCACATATAGATCCCCACACATTAATAGTGGGAGACTTCAACACCCCACTCTCAACAAAGGACAAGTCAACAAAACAGAAATTAAACAAAGAAACAATATCTCTGACAGAGGTCATGAATCAAATGGACCTCACAGATATTTACAGAACTTTACACCCAAACACAAAAGAATTTACCTTCTTCTCAGCACCTCATGGAACCTTGTCCAAAATAGACCATATAGTTGGTCACAAAGCAAGCCTCAACAGATACAAGAAGACTGAAATAATCCCTTGTATCCTGTCTGATCACCATGGAAAAAAGCTGGACTTCAACAACAACAGAAATAGCAAAAAGCCTACACACACATGGAAACTGAACAACTTGTTACTAAATGACAGCTGGGTCAGGGAAGAAATAAAGAAAGAAATTAAAGTCTTTCTAGAACTCAATGAAAATGAACACACAACATACCCAAACTTGTGGGACACAATGAAAGCAGTGCTAAGAGGAAAGGTCATAGCACTAAGAGCCTTCAAGAAGAAATTCGAGACAGCTCATTCAAGCAACTTAATGGCCCACTTAAAAACCCTAGAAAAAGAAGAAGCAGACACACCAAAAAGGAGTAGACGGCTGGAAATAATCAAACTCAGGGCTGAAATCAATCAATTAGAAACAAATAAAACAATTCAAAGAATCAATGAAACCAAGAGCTGGTTCTTTGAGAAAATCAACAAGATCGACAAACTCTTAGCCAAGATAACTAAAAGGCAGAGAAACACCACCCAAATCAACAAAATCAGAAATGAAAAGGGGGACAAAACTACAGACACTGAGGAAATCCAAACAATCATTAGGACTTACTTCAAAAGTCTATACTCAACAAAATTTGAAAACCTAAATGAAATGGACAATTTTCTTGATCGATTTGATTCACCAAAGCTGAATCAGGACCAGGTAAATCAATTAAGTAGTCCTATATTCCCCAAAGAAATAGAAGCAGTCATCAAAAGTCTCCCATCCAAAAAAAGCCCAGGACCAGATGGCTTCAGGGCAGAATTCTACCAGACCTTCAAAGAAGAGCTAACACTAATTCTCTTCAAACTATTCCACAAAATAGAAACAGAAGGAACATTACCAAACTCATTCTATGAAGCCACAATCACCTTGGTACCTAAACCTCACAAAGACTCAACAAAGAAAGAGAATTTCAGGCCAATCTCCCTTATGAACATTGATGCAAAAATACTTAACAAAATACTTGCAAACCGAATCCAAGAACACATCAAAGATATTATCCACTATGACCAAGTAGGCTTCATCCCAGGTATGCAGGGGTGGTTCAATATACGGAAATCCATCACTGTGATCCACCATATTAACAAACTGAAAGAAAAAAACCACATGATAATCTCCCTAGATGCTGAAAAAGCATTTGACAAAATCCAACATCCATTCATGTTTAAAGTACTGGAGAGATCAGGGATACAAGGCACATATCTAAACATAGTAAAGGCGATTTACAGCAAGCCTATAGCCAACATCAAACTGAACGGAGAGAAACTTAAAGCAATCCCACTGAAATCAGGGACAAGACAAGGCTGCCCCCTCTCTCCATATCTCTTCAACATAGTGCTGGAAGTCCTTGCTAGAGCAATAAGACATCTAAAGGATATCAAGGGGATACAGATGGGAAAGGAAGAAGTCAAATTATCACTATTTGCAGATGATATGATAGTATATATGAGTGACCCCAAAAACTCTACCAGGGAACTCCTACAGCTGATAAACACCTTCAGCAAAGTGGCCGGATATAAAATTAACTCAAAAAAAATCAGTAGCACTCCTGTATACAAAAGACAAAAGGGCTGAGAAAGAAATTAGAGAAACAACACCATTCACAATAGCCACAAATGACATAAAGTACCTTGGTGTAACCCTAACCAAGGAAGTCAAAGACTTGTATAAAAAAAATTTCAAGTCTCTGAAGAAAGAATTAGAGGAAGATATGAGAAGATGGAAAGATCTCTCATGCTCATGGCTTGGCAGGATTAACATAGTAAAAATGGCCATCTTACCAAAAGCAATCTACAGATTTAATGCAATTCCCATCAAATTGCCAACATGATTCTTTACAGACCTGGAAAGAAAAATTCTCAATTTCGTATGGAATAACAAGAAACCGAGAATTGCTAAAACAATCCTCTACAATAAAAGATCTTCTGGAGGTATCTCCATCCCTGATCTCAAGCTGTACTATAGAGCAACAGTTATAAAAACTGCATGGTACTGGCATAGAAACAGAATGGTGGATCAATGGAATCGAACAGAAGACCCAGAAATAAACCCACACACTTACGGACACCTGATTTTTGACAAAGATGCCAAAACCATACAATGGAAAAAAGATAGCATCTTCAACAAATGGTGCTGGTCCAACTGGATGTCTACATGTAGAAAAATGAAAATAGATCCATACTTATCACC